>NC_089580.1:10257667-10534915 GCF_019320115.1 Miscanthus floridulus
GTCGCTGTTGGTGGAACCATTCTTCTATACAGCCTAGAGTTCATGTTCACTCGTGTCATCCGAGCAGCTAGCCCAGTGTAGGAAACTAGGAATAGGAATATATATTGTCCACCACAACGTGATGCGGACAACTCGCAAGAGATAAGGGTTAAGGATCGGAATACACGCACGATAACACGAGAAGCCATTAGATGCTGTGGCCTGTGGCCGATGGCGTCGAGGAGGGGGAAGCCAAAAACAGCCGTGGATTTGGCTTTAGTGAGCACTGAGCAGTGAGTAGGATTGTAGTGCAGTACTTGCACCAGAAAGGATTTGGCATGCCAGGGCAGGTCCCTCTGCCTTCCTGCCTCGTCCTCGCTCCATCACAAATCACATCGCCATGGTTGTCAACTTGCCATGGCGTCGAGCATCTTCCCAAAATTCTTGGGTGTTCTTGTCCAGATACAATTCCGAGCATACGGCTTTAACTATTCTCTTAGCTAGTGCACGTTGCATTCGACAAGGGGACGATTTAGAACCGAGACTCTTTCACCTCCGATAACAAATAGTACATGCTCAAGTAGGTTTATTTTAAGAATCAAATCTTATTACTAGCAACATCTTTTGGTTTATTTTAAGTAGGTTTATCACATGTCAGTTAATTAATTAGTCACCGATGAAAAATAAGCCATGCAGCCTTAAGGTTAAGGTTCAACGTGCAACTAAACGACATGATTGTGCAGGTTCCATTGGTTTCAATGGATTGAGCCACCGACATGACCCTGTTCGCTTGATCGTTTCTGTGGCTTATAAGCCAGCTGATGCTATTTCGTTGTGAGAGAAAAACACTGTATCATGCCTTATAAACATGGCTGATACGATCGAGCGAACAGGATAAGGTCGCTTTAATTTGGAATGACGTACAAAATTTCCAGATTTCTGCTTGCATAATTCGAACGATTTCTCTTAGGCTCCGTTCGATGGTAGGAAATGATTCCTAGCCACATAGATCTTTCACAAATTTGTATTAGCGCGAAAGATTTCTGGACCCGGAATGGCCGGTTCCGCCGAGAGAACCGAACGGCGCCTTAAGTTTTAACCTCCTTCCTATCAAACATAATTCCTTGTCGAATAATCAGTCTGCAAAAGGCTAGTGGATTCCAGGAGCTTCTGCAAATGATAAAGCCCGACATCCACATAGGCAGCTCTCTGAAGTCTGAAATCCCTTCCCAACAAATAAAGCGAAATATTCCCTCAAATTCTCTGAACCAAGAAAAAGCCACCAGCATACAACTCATATGCATTGCACGTATGAAGCTGCGACACAGGCCGCAACAACTCAGCTTTCTTTATGTGATCTGATTGCAGAGTATAAGGCTGGACGAAAAACTCGAAGCTCATTAGCTCGCTCGGCTCGTGGCTGGCTCGACTCGGCTCGTTATGATAATAAGCCGAGCCGAGCCAAGATTTTAGCTCGTTAGCTATAACGAGCCAACTCGAGCCAGCTCGCGAGCTAAACGAGCCAACCTTTCAGGAAAAAAAATATCAAAACTTATATTAGTTTTTATATTACTTCATGTCTTGCACTTTACAATTGACTGATAACTAGTCTACCCCTATAAATTGACTGGTAACTGGTCTAGATGTATTTCTTTTATATTATTATTATTCTCAAACTTTAAATAAATGCAAATATTATATTTTATATATTTTTTATATCTGGCTCGCGAGCTTAACGAACCAGCTCAAGAGCCGAGCTGGCTTTCTGGCTCGTTAGGATAACAAGCCAAGCCGAACTAGCTCGTTATCTTAACGAGCCGAGCCAAGCCAGCTCGTTATCCAGCCTTAGCAGAGTACTTCCAAGGAGAAGCCGAGAGAGTATCATTCACCAACCTGGCAGTGCTTAATTCAGCTAAGTGATGGACCAATCAGTGGCCTCCCAATGTTATTTTAGACGATCACAGATCTATCAACACCACCAAACCCGAGCCGTCCCTTTCCAGCACACTGCAAAACACCAAAAGGATTGAAAGCAAGCTGCCAAATGGCATGCGTTGCAGGAACACCAACCCTGCGTGATTCAGAGTCAGAAAGGCAATTATATGAGTCCATGGGCATTGCCATTGACAAGGCAAAGATACCTACACAATTTCACGAGAAAACATGCATCGTGGCACGCTGGCCACTGGAGACAACAACTTGCCTATATTGGCATAGACAGAGTGATAATGTTGGTTAAGACAACGAGTGCTATACACATGAAAACTTCCTTTCATAAATAAAGGACTATATATAAAGACATGAATAATGAAGCAGCACGATCTGAAGCATCTAGGTCCCCCACTATTTTTTATTAGGAATGAACTGTACTGTGAGGACATGCCAAAGCCCAGTAGATATTTTATGTTCGTACCTGAATATGATTGGTCCATCACTGCACTCTGTTTGTACTTGTGAACATGTGAGATCCAAGTTGAAAGCACATGATCGTTTCAACAGTGTTTCGCGGAAAACTACATTACTTGAGTAGGAGGAACTGTACAAGTTTAGTTCTGAAACAAGTAGCTGATGTTCCAGATGGCAGCTAATCACCAAACAAGCATAATAAGGGCTGTCACTATCGCAGGAAAATAATGAGGGATTTATGCACAATGACATAAGAATCACTAACGAAAGATTAGGAGAAATGGAAGTTGACAAATGTTGTCTTACCACATCGTATAGAATTAATAACTATTACAGATGCAACTACAACCACCACATAATTTCTTTCAAGAAGTCAAGTTTTGAAAGGCTACACCATCCTATAGAATTCAGCCCACAATGACTAAATAGTTGAGACAAATATAAACTTTTTTCTTTCTCTCTTGAATTTGATTGAAGAAAAAAGTTAAAGATCAGGAATAACAAGAAATACAAACAGCGTGTTTTGTTTGGCAGAGCTGAACCTGCCGACATAGAATGGGTTGGTCCGGCACTTTTTACATAGTGGCTTTGTACTTCAAGTCCGCTTACGATTAACTCTCCTTGGAAGCACTTGATGACAGATGGTGCACTTCCACGCTGAAAACCAAACAGCGTTGTCAGCTTCGGTTCTAGGATCGGATCATTCCGGATGACCTCATGCCACAAATCAAACATGCTGAAACTCTTACCACCTTTCCTTGTCTCTCTTTTCTCATATTTCGTCAATAAAGCTGGAAATGCTCCCTTCATTCCAGATTATAGGCTGTTTTGGCTTTTCAACTATATATTTACGTGTATAGAAAAAGCTACGTACCTAGAAAAAACCAAAATGACCTATAATTTGGGACAGGAGTAGCATACAAATGGCTCCTTGGGTAAATAGTCTTGTTTAGGATAAGCAAATCCTCAAAGTTACAGTCATTCTTTTAGATTATGTAAGTCAGAAACAGTATTCGAATATATAAGCTAAACGCCTAAACCATCTGAATCCATTATTATGAAAGAAAGGGGAACAGTGGAAAGTTTGCAATGAAAGTGTCCTAATGGCTAACTTGCAGAGGATGTTACTAACTAGTGCTTGAATCACCTAAAACAGAACCTGAACAATCTGTTTAATACTAATAGACAAAAAGCAAACTGACACAGCAGTAAAACAGTAGAGAGCCATGTTCCCAGAATGGTTTTTTTTTTAACAACCACAAGTAGTGTTTTGTTGCTTTATCCAACATTTTGATGCTCCGCAGTGCCAGCCAGCGCATGGATCAAACTTTGCTTTATCTTTGCTTACATTAGGATGCCCTTTTCAGGTGTCAGCATAGATCCCATTAGTACTTTGGAGGATCCCATTAGTACTTTGGAGGCAAAGTCATGGGAGTGGCTGACTCTATAATCTTTCGGTAATCGGTACAGTACATATTATATAAAAATATGCATTTGATTACTTGTACCTAGACAGCCTAGTGGTTGGTAGCTCAGCATACCAAACATAGGGCATGTCCTCTATACAAGTAAGAGAAAGTGTGTTTTGTCTCCAGTTGCAGCAGACAAAACAAGCAATGCACTAACAGTTCTCATTGCCACTCAAATAGTTCCCGAGACAACGAAGGCATTTAAAAACTTTAATTATCAATATTATGACGAGCCAATAACACTTCTTCAAAAATGAAAGAAGTGTAAGACGAGCAGTTTACCACCACCATAAACAAATCTGTTATAAGTGGAATCAACTTATTGTGTATAAACAGCAAGCACTGAAGCAATCAGACGAATACTGAAAAAGAAAAAAACAGATGCATTCTCAAACACGCAAGAGAACTGTGTATCACTGTATTAATTAAAGAAGAAAAAAAAACGATATATATACCAACCCAATAGGACACGACCTCGACCCCAAGCACCTAAGCATCTATGACAGAGCTAGTTTGGAAGGAAAGCCCCTTAGCCCCTGCCAAACTCCAATATTTCATCTCCTCAGTGGCCAGCAAAAGAGCACAATGTAGATATGGTGATCCTCCATCAAACACACACCTCTTTCGGTGATTCCATAGCATCCATGCTCCTAGGATGACAATGGAATTCAGTCCTTGCAGCACTTGGCCACTGACCATGTCATTTGTCCATGCCCACCCAGCCATCAAAGGATGTTTCTTCAGATTGTGGAGATAAACTCCAAAAGAAAAATAATTTAAAAAGACCAAGCAGAAGTTGAAAGTGAGTGGTCATATTGTTTATCATGAAAATATCTAAAAAATAACTATTCAAATATAAACAAAGGCATAATAACAACTGTATACGCATAAAAAACTCTATCAATTGGCGAAACAAGACCACTTGAAAGATATTGATCTACCAAAAGAATACATGAATGGAAAGGAGCACTACCATTTTCAGTGAGCGACAGACAAGTAGAAGCACACATCTATTACCATAGCAAATCCAGATTGCTTATGAGTCAGGATGCTCTTACCTGTTAACAAAACAAGCTTTCACCTAAAAGCATTCCTTCTGAGCACCAACTAACTAAGGCTGAAGTAAGTTGAAATGACACCAATAGAAGTTGATAGTGCGTTTTATTTTAGGGCAGCACCATATCAGGTCAGCAATGGTGGATCATGCAAGATCTTGTAATAAAGTCATGTAAAAGATGTCATTGTGGTGCAGGCATAATACCAGGAGTTTTGCATATCGTAATTCTCATTATGTAGATATATTTGACATTAACAAGAACCAAACCGAACCGAGAAGCCATATATCTACGATACCATGTCAGCCTTTCAGCTATGTGAACCCAACATAACTTATTTGTTCTTGCAATGGGTGGAAAGCAATTTCTGATTTTGCTGTTTCCTTTATATAGTATATAATATATTCATATTGTATTGAAAGATCAAGGAAAACCCCTTCATCATTATTCAGTATCAATTGCTCAACTCTGTTGCAACAAATTGCTGTAATAACTTTTTTCATGCGCATGATTTTCCTTTATACTCATAAATTTATGCATTATGTATTGAAGGATCAAGGAAAAAATCCCATGGCGTGATCATGCAGTGTCAATTTGTCAACTTTGTGCAACAGATTGTTGTACAATAATTTTTTTCATACATTGGACAACAACCACCAAAATGAAGAGGAAGGAGCAGAATGCCCAAATCTTTCATTCTAGAAGAAAATAGGAAATCCTTGCTGTAGACAGTAATCCATACTCTCTACTTCTAACATTACCACACAAAAGAGCAGAGCAACAAGAAGATAGAAATCAATCTGAATTTTCTGCTATAGTAACAGATTCATATAAAGCTCAGAATAGTGTAGTACAACTCTGCTCCATATTAATAATGGAGAGTTTATTCCCATCTATCGAGGCTTGCACAGAAACCAATGAAGGTTCATCTCTACTAGCCTACTAGGAATGCCAAAGATATATAGTAAAAGAAGGCCTAGCTTAACACGAGTTTATTCTGAAATTGCAATCATCCGAGAACAGCTTAGTTTGCAAATTAATTCAACTGATGACCGAAGTACTTTTCTTTTAGAGAAATAATTCTTGGAAGGGACAAACGTGGACTTGGGATATTGATGAAGATGTTAGCCATAGAATCAAAGCAGGGTGGATGAAGTGGCGCCAAGCATCTGGTGTCCTATGTGACAAAAGGGTACCACAGAAGCTAAAAGGCAAGTTTTATAGGACGACGATTAGACCTGCTATGTTGTATGGTGCAGAATGTTGGCCTACGAAAAGACGACATGTTCAACAGATAAGTGTCGCGGATATGCGTATGTTGCGTTGGATTTGCGGTCATACAAGAAGGGATCGAGTTCGGAACGATGATATACGTGATAGATTAGGGGTAGCACCAATTGAAGAAAAGCTTGTCCAACACCTGTTGAGATGGTTTCGACATGTCCAACGGAGACCTCCAGAGGCACCGGTGCGTAGTGGAATCCTAAGCCAGGATAGTAACGTGAAGAGAGGCAGAGGAAGACCGAAGTTGACTTGGGTAGGGACAATAAAAGGAGACTTGAAAGGATGGAATATACCCAAAGACTTAGCCTTAGATGGGAGTGCTTGGAAGACAGCTATTCACGTGCCTGAACCTTGATTGCTTCTGCTGGGTTTCAATTCTAGCCTACCCTAACTTGTTTGGAACTTAAAAGGCTTTGTTGTTGTTGTTGTTGACAAATGTGGACATGGGGCGGACTTGCTAGTACCAAAAGGCAAGCATTAGCCAGAAATCCTAGTCGGTATCCTGAACTCGACAGGGGCTACAACTCGATTAGACCAATTAGTTTTCTGGTCATCTCATTAGTTGTCGATTAATCATGATTATTTGGACGACCATAAACAGAATGGAACTGGGCAGCTAAGGACATGGGCTGCATCCGGGATGACTTAGGCCACTTGGGCTCATGTTTTTCAGCCCAATTTGTAACCCTACATGCAGCCACCACCCTAGAGTTATCTTCACGCTTGATTTGTACTCTAGAACTAGAACAGAGTATATTAGTATATATTTGGTATATTAGTCCTGATATATATAGGATGACTAGGGGACGAATAGGACCGACTAGGGCCGAGTTGCCCTGGTCGATGACTAATTGCAACTAATCACCTTGTTGGTCCCATGTTGAGTAGGATTGACTAGACGACTTGATAACACTGGTCATTATTGTTAAAAGGATTGCAACCTTAACTACAGCGCTAACCGCGTTATCCAAGGATCAAACACAAGAACAAAACTGTGAAGATTTACTGTTGAGTTATCATGGTGCATCACGGTGTCCCCTAACTTCTATGGAGATATATGACATAATTACAAGATTACCCTGGAATGTTTCGGCTGTCCATAAACCGAAGAAAATAGTTCATTCCAAACATTCCGGTACTAGCTTGTGTGCACCATGGCGTGCAGAGGCTGGAAATGACTTTCCTTTTATCTAAAAAGAAATAGCTCTAAGCCTCTAACCATTTCTGCATTCTATGCAGTGTCAAACGGTCTCATCAGAGTGTTGATAATTAATCAAGCCTCCCAGAATTCTTCATTTATTAAAGAGCCAGTGAAACTACATGATGCCATCATAGTAAGAAGTTCCATGAGTAACAGGTCAGCAGATTCATTTTTCTGTACGTCATGTTTCTCATCCCTCAAAAGGTAAACTAGATTAAACAAAATATTCCTTTACTTTGAATCAGTATCAACGGTGAAGATAGAAACTAACAACCTCAGCATCAATGGTGAAGATAGAAACTAACAACCAGAGAAATGAAAGCAAAGAAAAGTTAACAAGAAGATAACAGCAATAGAAACAGACGCAAAGTTAAGGGGTTGAAGTTCTTCTGTCTATTTGATCTTTGGGTTGTAACATGAACAAAAATATACCACCTGCAACTGAAACATTCAGAGATTCAAAAGTACCTTCTATTGGAATGTTTACAAGCTCACATGCCTGGAGGGTCTCTGCAGAGAGGCCATTGCCCTCACTTCCTAACACTAAGCACACAGACTCATTCAACAGTGAATCAGCTAGTTCTTTGGACAGTGAGTAGATTTCTTTGGATGCATCACTGCTACTTTCTGGATGGCCTGCCATCATCTTCATACCATACTTTGTCATCAATGCATGCAGGTCATGCCAGGTACCAGAGACAATAGGAAGCTGCAAAGAGGCTCCACGGGCTGCAAGAATAGCCTTTTCATTGAAAGGATCACAAAAAGCCGGAAGAAGGAATACTCCATCCTGATGGCATTTGAGTTTAAAGGTTGATAGAAGTGCAGAGTTGGAACAGCAAATACTAGAGAGTGTTTGGTTTTCTCTACCAGAGATAGCTAATACATATAAATCATGTATTGTGTACCCCATAAAAAATATTGTGTACTGGAATCAGATAAGGACATTACATCCAATCTTACATAAGAGCAGAATCAATTTCTTTTTAGCAAAGGAGAACTGGAGCACAATGAAATTTAGTGGCATTCAAACTCTATGGTAAAGTGGCAATAGATTATTTAACACTATGCAATGCAGCAGTAGTACAGTCTGACATACTTCAATAAGTGACCTTAAGGAAAGAATATGGCATACCCATTTGAAAGCACAAGCTGATCTTATCAGTGTTCCGAGGTTACCAGGATCCTGCAAGGTAGGGGCACCATGGTTAGCATGAGACCCACTGAACGGATATATGTGCATAACTACATTTGCTTCAAACAAAAACAGCATGCATGGATTGAATTATGCTTTGCATTCTACTGTATAAAGAATGACAGCAATCATCTCTCTGCACAATGGTGGTCTTGGTGGGTACTGCATATCCTCACCTGAATCCCATCAAGGACTAGAATCCTCTTTGGATAACTGAACAGCCCATCAAGAGCATCCCCATCCTCATGGCTCCCGAGGTCGCGGAAATGGTTAGGCATGTGCATGACAGCAATGGCCTCGGTGGAATCAATCGATTGCATCCCGGACACCTTCTTCATCACCGCGGCGCTGACATACACGACATCACCAGAGAACTCGCGCAGCGCCTCCGGGACCTCTACGCCGTACAGGAGAAGCAAGTAATCGATGGTGTCGAGCTAAAAACTACACACCTCCCTGTAACAAGGGGCAGAAGCACAGGCTTAGGAAGAGAAGCCTCGCAGGACAGGTAAGACGACAAGGGCCTGGAGTTGCAGAGGAGTACAGGATGGGGGCGAGGCCGACGAGGAGGAGGCGGCGGTATGCAGCGGAGAGCCGGAGCTTGACGCAGTGCTTCACCAACGGGTTCGTCACGCTCGCCACCTGCTTGCGCTTTTGCCCGCCAAGGGAGGAAGCCGCCGGCTTCGCCGCGGCAGCGGCCGTAGTAACGCCGGCACGGGAAGAGGACACGCCGCGAAGGCGAAGGGGGCGCTCCAGGTTCGCCGGGAACTTGGCCGCCGCCGAGAGCGGCGGCGGAGACGGCGGGGCGCGCGCCAGCAGCATCGCGGTGGCGACTGGCAAGCGCGCCCGTGGCGATTTTTTTTTAATTTTAACACTTTTTCAAAACTAATTTTAAATCAAACACTGCCGGTTTAATTTTAACACTCTTTCAAAACTAATTTTAAATCGTGACCGGTGACGTGACAAGGCTCTGCCGCGCCACCGATCTGGGCGCGGCACTGTCGCGCCACGACGCATGGCGCGACAGGGCCAAATAAATATCGCGAGCGAGCCCGCCCGCCCGCCCGCCACCGTGCAGCGCCCGCATGCGCCCACGCCGCATCCGGCCACTCCTGCCGCGCAGCGCTCGCGCCGGCCGCGCCACGAACGCCGACGCGTCAAGGCCGTCCGCTCCTAAGGTACCTCCCTCTCGATTTCATGTTATTTTGATTATTATTGTTTTAGGATATTTATTGATTTAGGATAATTAGTGATTTATGATAGTTAGTAATTTATGATAGTTAGGGTTTTATGATTGTTAATGATTTATGATAGTTTGTCAAATTTAGTGATTTAGGATAGTTAGGTTAGTGAATTTGTTTGTGATTTACGTAGGTAGTTTTTAGGTTTGAAGTTGCGTGTTCTAGTATAGTTAGGATTTTGGGTTTAGGGATTGATTAGGTATTTATTATTTAGTTTATAGTTAGTTATTTAGTTAGGGATTTTGGGTATAGATACTAGTTTACAAATGTCGGTATTTATTAGTGCGTAATACGTCGATTTTGATGACTTCATGAAGTTTCGTCAAATGTTTATATTCCTAGTGAAGTTGTTTATGTTACTAGTGCGTGATATGTCTATTAATGTTACTTTGAATATATACATGCGCTTTCATATTGTATTCGTATTGCATAATAAGTAGTTCAAGTGTTGCAATGCTACACAATGTTAATTTGGATTTTGTTAATTTGAATACTCTAACGCTTAGTTTATCAATTTGTAACAGGATGGTCCCTCCCACGCAGCACCCGTTGTACCCTATTCTTGAGGTGGAGTACAACGACCAGCACCGAGCACACATCTTGAGTGACAACGACGCAGAGGTAGCCTTGCCTACTTTGAGGCCCGCACGCACATCAGGGCGTACCAGTGGGACGAGCGTTATGCGTCGTACATATGGCGTGCCAGCTTCTTCGAGCTTGTTCGTGTTGTTAACCACGGTCTTTCGCCCCTTGACCCAGCACTACTTACTGCAGCTGTAGACAGGTGCGAGTACATTCTTTGTACGTAAATTTTTTTGTAACAAACTTGAGAATAGGGTACAAAAAAGTTTGTTACAAGTGTTAGTTGTCTCAAGTTTGAAGTGGGGCTGTAGGGAGCGTATTCCCTCCACCTGTTATCTGGATGGAATCAGAGTTAGTTATAGGAAATATGAGGCGCAAGTACAGAGAGTATACAGACGATCTCGACGTCCTGACACAGCAACATGTTATGCTCTCTTTATCATACATGTGTCTTGTTCGATCTACACTATATCACAGCCTAACTCAATTATGAAATGTCCAGGTGCATTGGTGTCCTTGGGATGCTCCGGAGCTCCAGTACTAAGTCCTGTCACTAGGGACGAATCAGAGAAGTATCGCTGCAACGTTCCTCTTATTTTCTTCCACGTGGTCGAGATTCACTTGCCCATCAGGATCTGCAGACAGTTTAGAAGAATGGCAGACTGTCCACCACCGCTTTACTCCACCAACCAAGGATTGCACGGGTGCGTTATCGATTAATAACAAAGCTACAATTTAGAGGTGTGTGTGGTACAACTAACATCATTTTGTTGCAGGTATAACCGTAGAAAGAGGTACAAGACCAAGGATTGACGCGTGACACACAACGCGCACATTCACTTGTGGGAGACCAGGGAACAGCAGTCGGTCCATGCGGGTCCTCCACACGACCAGCACACCTTCGACGAGTATCTGCGGTGGCTTCACAGGTCTACGAGGACACATATCAAGCCCCCATACACTGAGGAGGCGATTGACGAGGACTTGGAGGAAGATGCCATCAAAGATGTGTATGACGTTACCACTAGGGAGGACACACAGCTACAGAGAGCCCCACTTTAAAGATACGTGGTAAAATACTTGAATGATACAATTTATTATTCTTTTGGTATTAAGTATGTGTACTAAAACTGTCCAACTGTATTTCTGTACCTAGACGACACAATTATCAAGGATGTCCAACAAAGCAGCGTTCTGGCTTCACGAGTCTAGAGGACAGGGGCCAGGCGTTCTCGCAGCTTTTGTGGAGATAAACATAAACTAGTCCGTTTCAAAAATGTTTCTTTAGTGTATATGCGTTTGGGAAATACACTAACTTTAACGTCTATTTATGCAGAAGGTGAAGAAGAGCTACAGGAAGCTAGCTCAGAAGCTGAGCTGCATGGACACTCCTTATGAGGAACCGTCATTCCCGGCGCGGTCGGGTGGCACGTCTTCAGCCTCTTTAAGGACACCAGCCAGCTCTTCTTAGCCGGTGACAGGTGTCACTTCCACGGTGCGTACACCACCACATCATAGCGCTGGGAATGACCCTGCAACCGAGGACGACGACGACGACCCCCTAGGCTTCCGCAGACAGCACGACCAGTGGAACGATTGACCGCAGGACGAGATCGGCATGTCTTAGCTAGGTGGTGCCCCGCTTGGTACCCAAGGAGCCTCACAGGTACTAACAAAGGTAGTTTCTTTAAATACGTAGGCTACATGAACTAACGACCATAAAGAATTCTAAGTAATCGTGCATATCATATACTTGCAGGGTACGAGCCGTACGCACCGGCGACGCGACCACACCGACGTTGGCTACACTCCCAATGTGTTACCAACAAATCTAAAGAGACAGAGACGTCCGAGAGATCCTTATACTCTCGGGTCTTAGTTTGTTAGGTCGAACTATTATTGGCGTCCGAAACTTGCAGGCTTAGTTGGTTATGTTATATCGAACTTATGTCAAACCAATGAAAATATTATGTGGCAGCTTGTCAACTTGCGCACGAACTTTATTTATTTGCTTCATATTCGTTTCAATGCATCGAGGTATCACTGTATGCGAGATTAAGTAGCAATTAGTTCAGAAACCGATAGTTCCGGGGTATCTCGACGCCGGTGGCCGGCGTCTTGCTCGAGGGGTCGAGGAAGCCGGGGTCCATGGTCGCGTCGCCGCCGATCCTATAATATGAGGCCAAAAAACCAAATAAATAAGTTTCCTTAAAAAAAATATTCGTTTCAATCCGATCAAATTTTTTTGTAAACGATTAGTTAACATGGTGGTTAACCATATTATATGAAAGACGGAAAAATATCATTGGCTTATCAAATTCTCTATTTGGTCGTGAAAAAAATTCAACAAAAGACAGAAATAAATCCACTATTGATTTTACGTTAAGCAATACTTAGAATAACTCCCATTATCGGCGAGACGCGTTCCGATTAAACTGTCCAGGTACCGTCGGGCGGGCAGCGGGCGCGGTGGCCAGGCGGGCTTGCTGCTCAGGCAGGCGGGACTGACCGCGGGGTTTCATTCGGCCCTGCCGCGCCACGGATGAGGGCGCGGCACTACCGCGCCAAGGTCGATGACGCGACAGACCCTGCCACGTCATCGGTCAGCGATTCCGATCGCCGCCACATCAGCCCTCTGCCGCGCCACCATGCATGACGCGGCATAGGCATTTGACCGCGCCAGGGCAATAGATGCGGCCAAAAGTGTTAGTTTAAAAAAAACAGACAGTGTTAGATTTAAAATTAGTTTTCAAAAAGTGTTAAAAAAATTCCCCATGGCGAGGCCTGTGTTTGTCCCATCTTATCTGCTCCTGGACTCATTTCACTCAACGGCCTGGATGGACTCTGGAAATTATTCCTCCCCCGATTTCACTCATTTAATTTAGGTTTACGCTTGTTGAATATAAATAAATCTATAACTAAGATATACATGATCCAATAAGTATGAATGTTTTATTACAGTTCAATCATAAAATAATTAGTCCACCATAAAAATTTCATCACAATTGGACCATAGAAACTGCAGCTATGAATTATCCTAATTAATTACAAAAAAGCATAGATCTAAAGTCACAGCAAAAACTTTGTACTAAAGCATGCCATATTATATGTTCACTGTGTAGATCTACTCTTGTAGAGTCCAACAAAATTAGATTTTTCATTTGATGTTTTTTATGTGATTTACTATGATTTTTTAAAGATTCAGCCAAAATAAATAAATAAAAAGACAAAACCGCCTGCAAAACTACTTATAACAGGTCCAGAGAGGTAAGATGAACGGTTTTAAAAATTAAGGGGGGTGTTTCTCCTGATTTTGAAATTCATGGAGAAAAAGTGGACTTTCGCGAAAGTTGAGAAGGTAATGTGGACCTTTTCCTTCGTCAAAAGCATTTGCCATTCGATATCACTAGGGGACGGCCTACCCGAGACAAAATTTGAACTTGGGCACATTTGAGATATTTGATTAACTTCTAAGACTAGGATCCATTTAAAATTCTCGAGCATTTAGGGCCTGATCGGTCCGTTTCCAAAATTTGTCATACTAAAGATTTGGCAAGCCATGATTTTGGTTAGCATTTGGTTTGCTACAAAAACTTACCAAACTCTCACATTTGGCCTAACTCTATGGCATTTTTTTGTCCAACTTTTAGCTTGCCAAATCTTTGGAATGAAAAATTTTAAAAGTAAAAAAAGCAGGCCCTTCATACTGATTACTGAAGCTTGGTCACTGACCATTTTGCACATAACAAGCATTCCCATTTCCCGGCTGGAATTTCACGTTTGCGACTTCGGTAACGCTATGGTTAGGGCATCTCGGACGCCGAACGCTACGTGGTTTCGCGTCGTCCACTTATCGTATCCACCACAAATATCTGATACTCCACGCTGCCTCCCAAAATAAAAATCTCTCACTCCGCAAGTTGACAGCCGCAAGCCGCACACACGTTCTACTTGTGCCAGATCTAGTCCACTCCCACTCTCTCTAAGTCCTGCAGTCCAAGCACCGCTCACCGATGGCGTCTCCGCCCCACTCAGTCGAGGTCCGAACCCCCGGCGACTCGTCGTGGCCCAACCCGCTCTCCTCTCCCCCTCCATGGCCGCACCTAGCCCTCATTTGCCCCCGCTTCTGCTCCGTCCGCCCCTCACCGTCGTGACCGCGACGTCCGCTGCCACGCGACCTCTCTTCAAGCTCCCCCAAGCCCGTGGTGTTGCTCATATCCTCGGTTAGCTTCCGCTACGGGTACCAGTACAAGGTCCCTCTTTCGCACATCCGCCGCCTCATCGTCGGTGCCGGCACTAGCGTCCTCCTCATCACCTCCTCCTGCCGGCTAGAGACAGCAAGGGCGTCGTGGCCGTGTCGTACTTCGCGACCGCCTCAAGGCTCGCCAGACATGGCGGTCGCCGTCCACTAGAGTGTCACGCCTGACATGTTGCAAACGTATGTTTCAAGTGTTTTAGGGGTTTCATATGCATGTTGCAAGTGTTTTATATGAATGTTGCAAAAGTAGATAGGGACGTTACATATGTTGCAATGGCTATACACATATGTTGCAAGCGTCTGTTCCAAATGCTTCATCTGTTTTTTTTCATACGTATGTTGCAAATATGTTTATTTGAATGTTGCATATGTTTCACACGTATGTAGCACGTGTTTTATCTGGATCTGGATGTTGCATATGCTTTGCAGTGGATTTTCAAGTGTTTCAAGTTCTTCAAGTGTTTCATACGCATGTTTTAAGTGTTTCATCTGTCTCCAGATGTATGTCGCAAATGTTTTATTCGGATGTTTTCAAATGTAGATATGGTGTTGCATCCCCCTCCTCGCCTTCTGCTGTCTCACCTCAGTGTCTCCTCCTCCTCCTCCCAGCGCCGATTGGGCATCCACCGCCCCTTCCCCTCTTCTCGATGCTCCAAATGTTTCAGCTGTTTTAGACGCATGTTTCATGTGTTTCATCTGAATGTTGCAATGACTATACATGTATGTTTCAAGAGTATACTGCATATGTTGCAACGGTCGGACGGACGTTGCAGAGGAGATGAGACGTTAGGATGGGGAAGGGGCGCGGCCGAGACAAAGCGCCGTAGATGATGGGGGCACGGCAGGAGGAGCAGCGCAGTGGGCTTGACGCCAGGGTGCAGCCGGAATGGGATTGAGTCACGGGTGGCCGAACACGGTCGCTTACGCGGGATGGATCGCAAGCAACCAGGCGTGATTCGCTGGCACGGGATCTGTTGCAAGTGCGGGGGCATCCAGTGTGACACGGATGCAGACGTTGGAGCTGCGCCCGGACGTCTAGGCGCCCACGTCGTTGCGACTTCCGAGGGGAGTGATTCATGCAGACCCTGCGCGGACTGGAGCCAAGCCACAGGCACCTGCCGCACCCTGTCCGCGGCAGGTCGGCTCGGTACACAGTGAGCACCAATATTTCATTCGCGCTCAGCCGCTCAGGTTCAGCAACCTGGATGCAACCACTCATCTGTAACAAACTAACAGCACAACAGCTTGGCACGACTTGAAACAGTTCAAGTTAGCCACTCGTAGCTTCGCGCTGAAGATTGAATGCTGGCAGTTTACAACTTTACACACCTCATAATGTGTCATCTGTCAGAGTCAAAATGAGATGTGGCCATCTTTACAAGAGCATATTGTACTGCACGCGCCAGGCTGCTAGGGGACAACAGGACATGAAAAATAGGGAGCAGAGCAAAAACTTTTTTTTCCTCCTGTCACAAAGTGAGTCCTTGTGACTAAATGCTACCAACCGCGGAAACAAAGGTTACAACCATGACCCTGAAAGGAAGGAAAGCTGAGAGTGAGATTTGGTGGCACAAAAAGATAACCGACATATTCAGAACTCCAGGGATTCAAATTTGAGATGGCACGACCTCTTAGGCACAACTCATTCGTCTCCCATTGCAAGTTCTAGCGCGTAATCATCTCTTTCCTGAAAAAAGAGTCCATTTTGTCTTAGTGAAGTGTCTGATAACCATAAATCACACTTTGAGGATCAGGAAGTACTGTTACTCACCACAGGCCCTCGTGCAAAATATCTCCCGAATTGGAGCCAATATACCTGCAAATTGACAAATAATTTGTTTTGTAGAGCGAATTTCCTACTACATATTGAGCTAGATATTAATTAATTACAAAAGGTGTTTAGACTATATGCTTACCTCATCTTCATCTTGAGTCTCGACTTCAACATCACCAGATGGGAAACCAACACACAACAAAGCATAGCCCTGAAAAGGAAACAATACAATAGAACTCAGTAATCCTTGGGTACCATAGTTGATAGGCAACATTGGACAATACTCCCTCCATCCCAAAATAGTTGACACTTTAGCTATGAATTTGGATTTGTCTAGATTCATAGCTAAAGTGTACTATTTTGGCACGAACAAAAAAAAAGGGTAGTATTCTAGAATTGGTAACTGATTTGCATTGGTGAATCTAGTTTTTATGTTGCTTGGCCAAGAATAACTACTCATCAATTAAAAAAAAATATGGCCATATTTGTAACACAAAAGATACAAATTAAATTGTGGGTCACATTGTAATCATAATCCTTCCTAAAAAGGCAATACAATAGTTAAGCATCAAGCTTCTAGCAATTTCCTAGGAACATTCAAGAACTTATAGAAACTGCCTAAACTGGAGGATAGGTTAACAGCAAAATACAACCTCGCATTTCCAAACCATGTCCACAGGGAACAATGATATAACATGGGCATAGTACTCCAATCATGTTCCAACTAGCGGAAGAAAAAATGGATGTACCTGATCTTTTAATTCTGCAGATATCCCAAGTGCTTCAGGCTGCCTTATTTGTCCTGATTTTATTCGGACTGCACAGCTTGTACAGCAACCTGATTACCAAAATGAGTATTAAATTGTTATCTAGATCACAGGAAATAATCAGAGAAGAGATGTTATCCAAACAAAAGGTATTCATAGTTACACAATGTATCAAAAGCCAATGCCATGTTTAGTTCTTTCTCAATTTATAATTGCTATAAGTATCCGACAAATAGGAAGAGTCCCAAATGATTTCAACATGCTTCTGCCTACATGTTCCAAACTGAAACCAGTACGGTGAAGTAATGGCTTCAAAAAGTTCATAATAAAAAGAATCATTTATCTTCCTGACCATAAAAAATGAATGATGGATGCAACCCACCATGGCGCCTAATCTGATGGTGTTAGTGTGTGAAGCACGGCGATTGCCCTACATATGCACCTGATCAACGATGCATTTCCCATGAATATGACCATGACAATGAAAGCGGTGATGCTCTCAACCAGACGAAGACATTAAGTGGATATTCCAGATCCTTGACCTCATCACTCTCAGTTTCTTGACTAACTGTTAAAGGGCCGCCACAAGTGGGTCGAGTATCCCCATGTTCATTGACTCTCTAGCCCATGCACAAGTACATGGTTGTTGGTGCTATGGATTTAGAAGATCAAGGTGAAAACTACATACTGTTGGTACATCATTTGTGTAACCAAAGTAGACAATGAGGGAACTTCAAAATATTTGTCTTGATTACTCTAGATTTGCCAACAATTACAAGTCACTCCTCGGTTACAAGTAGATGGAGCATGGGAAAACTTGGAGGGTTTAGATTTAAACAAGGATTCTATGTAGGGACTATATTTTGGATCCAGTTGGTGTCCTATCAAACTGCCAACACAAGAAAAACTTGTGTGATCAGTCGAGAGGCACACTCGCAGATGCCACTATCTATATCAGCATAAAGGAGAATGAGGAATGACCACACTTCAGTTCGCATCACCATCTTATACAAGAGTATATATTAGAGCACTAAATAGTTATTGCCTGCAAGTAGGAAGGGGAAGGATCGAATGAGACAACGCTTCACCACGCTCTGTTTGGAACAAATGAAGATGCTTCAAGCTCGAGGGAGGCATACATGCTTGGCATTCGTGAACTTATTAGTGTAGCTGCTACTAACTAGCCATGCATAATGAGTCGCCCAACGGCTTACTTTAACATATACATTCATGGTAACTACATGAATATCGGAACATATCATGCACTCTAGCTTGCAAAAATCTGGTACTCCCATGGTCATTCTCATTCAGCTCCAGCTTTTCAGTGTAGCTGTGTAGTGAGCACTGCATGCAATATGTACCTTGCTAAAGAGATACCACATGATCAAAGTTAGAGAAGTTTGACTTAGGAGAATACTAAAGTGAACTATAATTTGAAATGGAGGGAGTATCTCTAACTGCATCATATGAGTTATACTTGAAGGCAAATAGTCCAGTTCTACTGGTAGGGATCGGACTAGCGAGTTGTTGGCTTGGGACAGTCATTGAGCCAAGCCATGAGGCATGCTGCTGCTGGAAATAAAGGCTCATGTGTCATGAATGGACAGTTAAATAACATACTAGCATAATCAAATGGCATTCGATAGAGATACTACAGATTTCAAATTCATCAAGAGTTAAGATAATAAGCTGCCAAAGTCAGTATCTTTATGAAACGATAACTGAACATCCAAAATCGTTCCATTGTCATGAGACCACCATGAATAGTCAATTAGCTGTATACAGCAATCTGATCAGCAGAAGGTTAATGTCATCTCGTCTGTAGTTGTGTCAACTCATCAAAATCAATATCATATTTAGGTCTTGCCTAATTCAGTCGCTGCCCAACAGTATACAGCACAAATGCGAGTGGCAAATGAGGGCAGAGAGTGGATGGGTACGGAGGACTGAGGAGCCAACCTACCGTGGCGGCACGCGAACGGCAGCCTGATGTCCTGCGCCTCCGCGGTGTGTAGAATGTACTGGTCCTGCCACGACCATGAGCCCATGTCAGTGGCGGTTTCCCGGCCGAGAATGAGAAACACAGGAGTAGAATGGAATGCGTTGGGGGCGGGCGAGGCTGTGTACCTCGGGCACGACGAATTCGTAGACGACCCCGCGCTGGCGGTCGTGGACGGTCACCTTGTGCGTGGCGACGGTAGTGGAGGCCGGTCGTGGCGCTTGCTGCAGCTCCGAGGCGCGCACCCTCGTATCCCGGGCCGGGCGGTCCGGGAGCATGGACGCGGAACCGACGAGGATGCTGGCGCTCCTCTCGCTCCTCCACAGGCACGGCCCTCTCCGCGCCCCGATGCGAGCCCTGCAGGCAGCAACGCGCAAGGATTGCCCAGTGCACCCAGTCAATTGGGAAGGAGTAGCGAATGGTGGTCATTTGGGGCTGGGGAGGAAGAGTACTAACTACGGTGGTCGAGCTGGAATCATGAGAGGAGAGGCATGGGGGGGAGTCAGGGAGTGTACGTACGTGGTGGCGGCGAGGCAGGCCATCGTGCGGCCGTCGGCCTCAGACTTTGTTGAGGAGCGAGTCCGGCCCGCGGCGGGAGATGTGCTCCGACGGACGGATGGACGGGATGGGCGCCGACTGCCGCGCACCGGCGCGAGGGGGAGGGGAGAGAGCGTGCGTGACGAGTGACGACTGCCGAGCATGCGTGAGCCGTGAGCGAGCAAGACGGGAATCCTAGCGCGACGCCGCGACTGGCCCCGGAGCGGATAAGGCCAAAGGGGCCTCCCCGCCGTTCGGTGTCCGTCCGCCGCTCGTGTCATCGTGTGTACTGCGGCTGAGTGGGGATGGTCTAGGCAAGGTCGCGTTGATCGCTCGGCCCCGGCCCCGGCCCCGGCCCAGTAGGAGTGGAGGAGGATGGAGTCGTGTCGTGCGCGACGGCGGTGGTGACTACACAATTGCCGGAGTGGGCCTTTTCCTTAGCCATTGGACTGGGCTTTCTTCTTGCGCAACGTACTGGGCCAGGTTTAGGATAGCGTACAGATCACTTGAACTGGACCAGGTTTAGGATAGCGTACAGATCACTTGATAGCAAAACAGATCGGCATGTATGTACACTTGTACAGGATTAATAACAAGCTTATAATAAAAAGAATATGAAAGGGAAGTGTGGCCGCGTGGGGAAAATGATCACTTAACACTTTAATAGATTATGTAAAAAAGATTAGTCACTTAAGAATGTATATTGACAAGGCAAGACGGAACACCACAATCGTGGCTGAACAGCATCGACAAGAAACAGGGGAGATTAAAATAAAAATTCTGACGGTTACGGTCCTTTGAGTTCAAAGCCAGAGAACTGCTCGGATACCCCTTTTTCTAAAAATCACACAGATCTCAAAGCTGCTTATTCTAATTAATTAAAGTATTTTCTGAAATTTTCCCACTAGGCCCCGCATGGGTTTGGTGTTGGGGGACAACCCGGCGGGTGGGCACTCCTAGTTGCCCGCCGCTATCCGCCCCTAAGATAGAAATTTCTTTTCGACCTAGGAGCGAAAGTCATTTCGATTAGGGGGCCATTGTCCTCAAAGGTCTTTTCGATTAAGGGCGGCTGACATCGAAAATTGCAAAGGGCCGACTATCACTAACTTTATTTGTCGTTTTTACATCACACCCAACCATGTTTCGTTTTAGGAGGTCACCTCATGATCTCGCCAGGGAGACGGATAGGCGGGGTTGAGCAGAGCGAAATAAAGGCTCGGAAGCGGCGTTGTCCCTGTCTCTCCCATAGTGGTACGGCGCGTACGGCAACTGGAGGAGGCTGCGCCCGGGTGAGGCCCATGCGAGGAAAGACGAGAAGCATCCTCGGGTAGGGGGATATGCCCCGAATGAGTTAGAAGGTCATTTTAGGCATTGTAAAACCTACAAACCTATATAAATAGAGCCCATGGAGGATCATAGATGGGGTGGACGAGGAATGGAACCCTAAATTATCCTCACTATTTCCTCACACCTTTCGCCATCTTCTATTTGATTGCCTTCTCTTGTGTTTTCAGCTATTCTTGTGACTACCTGGTGTTCAAAGGCTAAGGCATAGGACACCATCTAACATATCTAAACCTATATAGTGTGTGTCCAGGCTAGCCCAAAGGCAATCCTAACTCATCTCTCCCAATCGCTTCCTGCTTTATTCGATTCCCGTACGTTCCATTTCTTATTCGCAGGCAGCCGGTATTTCCATTCCGTTTCATCTACGTAATGGCGTAATGTTCCACTGCAGGTTTTCTTCAATGAGGATGAAGAACCCCTTCGATGCAAGCTTCAAAGACGGGTACTGGAAGATAGGGCATAGCGCCCATGGAATTAAGCCGCTAGATCGTTTGCTAGGCTAGTAGGAGATAACAGTAAGGCTCTTGTATTGATGTCAAATATTTAGAGAGTGAGGCTCTATATTGATGCCAAATATTTAGAGAGTATATGTACAAATTCTGTATATAATGGTTTGCGCCAATTATCATATTTATGATATTTCTAACTGATGGTCTCAATTATGTACTTGTGACCTATAATGTGTTACATGAATAACACTACTGTATAATTAATTTAAATTAAAACTGAAATTGTTTTGTAGATCCTATTTTTCTTGCTGTCGGGTTATTGAAAATCTAAACCTAATGTGACTGAATTTTCCTGTCGACGTCCTCGAATTTTTCCATCGACGTCGTACCAACAAGGAAATTGACGCACCGACAGAATTTCTGGCGGTATACCTACAGAAAAATTAAAATCCTATTTTTCCGGTCGGTATTTGCATTTTTGTGTCGGTTTCGAACCGACAGGGAAATCCTAGTTTCCATTAGTGACCCATCCAGTTTGTATATGCTATATGCTCTTAACAAAGAGAAATAACGCTTTAAAAAAACAAATAAAAAAGAAAGGCTCACTCAAAAATAGTTCCAATCGAATGGCACCGCACCAATTTACATGTGCATCACATATTTTTCTCTTGTGAGGATAATTGTAGTACATCACATATGGGAGCCTAGCTTAATAACCCTGTGATGATTTTGATCTAACTATTTTCAGACAAGTCTCCAACCCAACAAGGTGTATATATGAAAGCCATACGTCCTATGTTCTCAGGATATTTTGAGGCATAACTCGCCTAAATCTTGGACTTTGGATGTGCTAAAATGATATGCCACGACTCTCGAAGAGCGTAAGAACACAATCTCTTTGGAGGTATGGAATCCAAGTATCAGAGACTCATATGTATTTTCTGTATCGTAGTAATCTTTAATATCCACGGCGTCCTCGTCGTCAGTGTCCCAATCTACATTCTTTTCCTCATCCACTGTCGTATCGCAATAATCTTTAATGTCCATGGCGCTCTCATCATCGTCAGATTCCCAATCTAAATTCCTCAAATTCTTTTCCACCTCCACTACTGGGCCCGGTTTAAATTCTTGGTGTGAGTCATCGTCGTCTTGCAAAATCCAAGGGTTGTCGGTTTGAGCAGCAGGATTGTCCCAGAAATGTGTTATTAAATCATGCAGGTTGATGCCGTGGTTGAATACCCACTGCACCTTGCCATCAGATTCGTCGAGGAACCAAACGAGGACACGACACGTGTCGTTAACGATGTCTAGGTTATTGTGTGTTTTTTTTGGACGGAAGGAGTATATCCCATTCTTCGACTTTCCAAGGTAACCTTTGTAGTCGTCAAGGTAACCTTTGTAGTCTCCACTTGCATAAGCGTCTGTTGGCAGATCAATTACTTGGTACTTATCCTCTGACAAGATTATTCTGCATTCAGTCAAAGCCATTGTCAATAAATAAATTAGTAAAGAACACTTTATATAATACTCCTAAATAGTGATGATAAAAGTCAAAGCAAAAGATAGTGCTTAAGGAACAAGTCATCGACAAACCTCAGAATAAAACGAGTGTTGCAATGCACGTAGAGCACTCCGCGCCAATACGGCGTGGCCATGAACTGTCGCACCATCAGTTATACTCCTCCTCTGAAGCCCCTCATCGTCGCCGTCGTCGAGGGCAAAGCGCCTCTCCTCCCATCTCCCTGTCCTAGACGAGTAGACACCCATGACGTACACCGGCGGCGGCCACTGCAACCCTTCCAATCGTTTGTTGCCCTAGCCGCCATTGAAAGGAGTAGGACGATGCTGCATCGAAATCACCTCGTGTAGTGCGGCGACACATCAGTTGGATCGAACGCAAGGTACGACCAATACAAACCGATGCCCTCGTGGCCCACGGGCAAGACGATGTCGCAGCGAGGCAAGCGCACCGACCGTCTGGTCGCCGGGTTTGCCACGACGGCCTCTTGTTCGTTGTCGTCCTGGAGCAGGAGGAGCCCGTTGCAGCAGTCCTCGATCTCTATGTAGTAGGCGCCGAAGTCGTCCGTCCGCACGAAGCTCTCGAGCCTGCCGGCGACCCTGCGGCTGCGCGCCGTCGATGGCCGGGCGAAGAAGTCCGGGGTCGCCGTGCAGTACGACTCGACGAAGATGCCGCCCACCGTGAGAGGGAGAAGGTCCGGGCGCAGCAGCTGGCGGCAGCGGTCGTAAACGACGGCGCGCCACTCCCTGCACACGCAGCGCGACACGGCGAGGCTGCGCGGCGCCAGGCGGGCTAGGACGTCCGCGAGCACGTCGTCCGCAAGCGGGCGCGGCGGGTCCTCCATCGCGACTATCGACCTGCGTGCGGCGCAATGTACGGGGACACGGAAGGTCCTCTACCTTCTCTGTACGCAAGGAAGGTATACGTCGTGGCCTCGTGGGTGCAGACTGCAGACGCTTCCTAGCAATACCCCGCGTGATAGAAAAGAAATTATCATCCCTTCGATCCCCGTCTACTTTAAATGAAACAAATCGATCACCTAAGACCACATGCATAGAAGAAAACAATAATCATGCATGGAAGGAAACAATCATGTATCAAAGGAAACAATAATCATACATGGAAAGAAATAATAATCATGCATGGAAGGAAACAATAATCATATATAGAAGAAAACAATAATTATACATAAAAGAAAACAATCATGCATGAAAGAAAACAATAATCATGCATGGAAGAAAACAATCATGCATGGAAGAAAAACAATAATCATGCATAAAAGAAAACAATCATGTATGCAAGGAAACAATAATCATTTCGGAGCCCTTCATGCAGTTTTCAAAATTTTGTAGGACATGCAGACAGATATTTCAAAATTACCAGTAGAGTCCAAAGAACTTAATAAATAAATCTTTCTAGAGGCAATGCAAATTCTTTCTAATCTTTTATTTGGTGTAGTTAGTGTTATCATAGTACCCGCATGTATTTATGGGAAATAAATCATGGACAAAACGTGAATATTTTTTGGTGTGACATTCCAACATAGTTCTATCGTCCTGGCAATATCCTTGAGGTAGATCACATAAAGAATGAGAGTCCCTCTATGAGATTGCTCACAAGAGACTCAAACTTATATCTGATCATGGTAATGTTGAATTGCTTTGCATCAAAAGCATCGGCAATAATAAACGGGGACATATGTTTTAGTATGCATAGTGGAGGAAAACTCAACCTGGGCCTTCTCAGCAGCTTTTCTAAGCCTTTGCAGTACTAACTTGTCCTTACTCAAATAGTCAAGAGGTGTACCATAAAATTATGCACCACTAAGAAAAGTATCACCATTGATTGCCTTGACCTGAAAAATATGTCGAAATTAAGAATTACAACACCTAATTCAACATCTTAGAACAGACACTCAAGTGGATACCTTATTCTACAATATATGCCTGTGTGGAATAGTCCTAAAGCCACACATATTTATACGGTGAGTATAACATACTTTGTTTTAAAATTTTATGAGAGATTTTTTTAAGACACGCAGTATTATCCATGTGACAGACGCTAATATTTACATATATACTCGAACCTGTGTGTACATGATTATATGGAGATGCAGCGGAACTTATTCATGAATTTATTAGCGCATGAAAGAAATGGATATCGGAGAATTTTTCTACCGATATAAAATATTATCTTAGCCATATTACGAAAAAATCTATACAGTAGAGTTTGTGAGCCTGCGACGTCGCGCTTTCCGTGACTGTGTTAATTTCACGAACTTTATTTTTTGAATTAAATATCACTTTAACATCGATATTTAATTTAATAGTATTGTTATCTTATTGTACGATCCGTATATTTTTAGTATAAAAAATTTAATTATCCCATAGCAACGAACACGCTACCTATTAAAGCAGAAGCACGGGTCGAATTCGATTCCCGTTCGGTTTTTAGGAACGACTCTCGAGTTCGGACATATCCTGCATGGAACAATAGTACACCTAATTATGATGGAAATTATATATATATAAATATAAATAAACTAAATAGTATTTATGCACGAAGTCCAATGTTACCAGATGGCTAGCAGTGCCGCGTCGCACCCTTGTGACCCAGGTTCAGTCCCACAGGACGTTGGAACATCTTACCCATGCCGGTCGAGTTTTCTTTTTAATAGTTCATTTACAATAAAACGCTTCAAGATTATATTTCATCTATCAGAGCCAACCACTTCTGAAATATTTTTTTTTCCAAAAATAAACCATCCATCATGCTCTAACAATCAAATCCTTTAGTCTTCTAAACAAGGTATCCTTTGTTTTGCCGGTTAGTTGCCCTCAGTTGCTACTCCACTGCAAACAAGAGAGTTCAAGGTCCACAAGATTCCAAAAAACTCAAATACAACAGCAAACTTACTAGCACATCAGGCATTGCAGAATGTAAACCTGGAGCCTTTCAAGCTCCTCACTGTGTACGCTGTTGTTAAGTTAATGAAGCATGTTATAAAAAAAAAAGCCCTCCCCTTGCGGAATATTCACCAGATCAGACTGCACACCACTGCATCAACCAACAACTAACTAATCTGGTTTAGGATAGCATACAGATCACTTGATAGCAAAACAGATCGGCATGTATGTACACTTGTACAGCATTAATAACAAGCTTAATAAAAAGAATATGAAAGGGAAGTGTGGCCGCGTGGGGAAAATGATCACTTAACACTTCAATAGATTATACAAAAAAAATGATTAGTCACTTGAGAATGTATTGACAAGTCAAGACTTCACCACAATCGTGGCTGAACAGCTTCGACAAGAAACAGGGGAGATTAAAATAAAAGTTCTGACGGTTATGGTCCTTTGAGTTCAAAATTCCAAATGTTCAACACTTGTCCTTGTAAGAAAACTAGAAAAGATACTGTGTTCATTGTTCAGCTGGATGCAGAATGATTGATTTAAGCCCTTGTGGTGTTCCAATTTTCAATTCCTTGAAAGATGTTACCGTATATGCTATGCTCTTAACAAAGAGAGAGAGAAAAAAAGGAAGGATCACTCAAAATAGTTCCAGTAGTCGAATGGCACCGCACCAATTTACATGTGCATCACATAATTTTCTTTTGCGAGGATAATTGTACATCACATATGGGAGCCTAGCTTAACCCTGTGATGATTCTGAACTAGTAGCTAGTTTCAGACAAGTCTCCAAGCCAACAGGGCGTATATACGAAAGATCTCATGCGATGAGGATATCTGAAGCGTAAGGGTAACTCGCCTAAGTCTTGAACCTTGGAGCTGCCAAAATGATATGCCACGACTCTCGAAGAATGTAAGAACACAATCTCTTTGTAGGGATGGAATCCAAATATCATAAATCTATATGTATTGTTGGTATCACAATAATCTTTAATTTCCACGGCTTTCTCATCCTCAGAATCCCCACCTAAATTCTTTTCCACCTCCACTATTGGTCCCAATTTAAATTCTTGGTGTAAGTCATCGTCATGCAGAATCCAAGGTCTATCGGTTTGAGCATCAGGGCTGTCCCAGAAAGGCGTTATCAAATCATGCTGGTTGATGATGCTCTTGAATACCCACTCCATCTTGCCATCAGATTCGTCAAGGAACAAAACGAGGACTCGACATGTGTCATTAACTATTGCTGCGAAATATATCCCATTCTTGGACTTTCCAAGGTAAACTTCACGTAAATCGTCACTTGCAGTAGCGTCTGCTGGCAGATCTATTACTTGGTACTTATCATCTGACAAGTTTATCCTGCATTCAGTCATAAATAAATTAGTAAACAACACTTTATATAATACTCCTAAATATAAATAGTGATAATAAAAGTCAAAACAAAAGATAGTTTAAGGAACAAGTGACAAACCTGAGAATAAAATGGCTGTTGCAATGCACATAGAGCACTCCGCGCCAATAAGCGGCGTGGCCATAAGGCCTCACACTCACAACATCGATACTCCTCTGAAGCCCCTCATCGTCGTCGAGGGCAAAGCGCCTCTCCTCCCAACTCCCTGTCCTAGACGAGTAGGCACGCATGACGTACACCGGCGGCGGCCACTGCAACCCTTCCAATCGTTTCTTTTCCTCGTCGCCGTAGAAAGGATCATGCTGCATCGAAATCACCTCGTAGTGCGGCGACAACGTTGGATCGAACGCAAGGTAGTTCCAATACAAACCGATGCTCTTGTGGCCCACGGGCAAGACGCCGACGCAGCGAGGCAAGCGCGCCGACCGTCTCGTCGCCGGGTTCACCACGATGACCTCGTATTCCTCGAGTAGAAGGAGCCCGTTGCAGCAGTCCATGATCTCTGTATAGTCGGCGGCGATGCTGTCGTCCATCCGCACGAAGCTCTCGAGCCTGCCGGCGACCCAGCGGCCGCGCGCCGTCGATGGCCGGGCGAAGAAGTCCGGTTCATACGTGCAGTACGAGTCGACGAAGATTCCGCCCACCGTGAGAAGGAGGAGGTCCGGGCGCAGCAGATGGAGGCAGCGGTCGTCGACGACGGCGCGCCACTCCCTGCACACGCAGCGCGACACGGCGAGGCTGCGCGGCGCCGGCGCCAGGCGGGAGAGGATGTCCGCGAGCACGTCGTCCGGAAGCCGACGCGGCTGGTCCTCCTCCATCCCGTCTGTCGATTTGCGGCGGCGCGATTCCTCTGGATCTCGGTACGCAACGCAAGGAAGGTACATACGCCGTGGGTGCATATGTCGAATCCCGTCCGGTTTAGGAGCGATTAATTCTCGAGTTGGGCCGGGCCATCCCGCACGGCACGGAACAAGAGCCACCCACAGGCTCTCGGCCCATGCCCGACACCGGCGCCGCGATCGGTCGGGTTACTCGGGGGGCGTTCTCTTCTGGCGCCGCCGGTGGCCACTCGTCTGGTACTCAGGTGTGACTCAAGTGCCGCGAATAGTTGCCGTGCTTTGACCCATCAGGCGAGTCCATGACCCATCGCCTTGCATTGGGTGCCCTGCCCCAGTTCCGTGCTTGGCTACCTAACCAATGCCTACTTGGCTACTGCTGTTCGTCCTTTTTCACTTTTCTGTTCTTTTCTTCTTATTATTATATTATCCTACTATACCACTAGTCAGGATGCAAGCGGGCCGCTCTGCAGACGGCCCGCACGCCGCCGCTCTGGCCGCAACCATTCTTAGCAGGCTTAGCGGGCATCCATTTACTAAAGCACTTAAGCCCGCATGCTTGTGCAGGCTTTGCGGTGGAGCCTGCAAAGCCTAGCAGGACCCGCTTCTATTTGACGCAATGGAATGGATAAGCAGAACGCGCAGGGAGGGGAGGGGAGGGGCATCATCGATGCCAGGATGGAGACCCGAGGTGCGACGAGGGCTCCGAGCTCAACGCGCGCTCGCAGTCCGACTACGCCGACTTCGACGACCTGGACCGCCCGCCGTTGGATATAATATGGGCTTAGATCCGTATAATATTTAATAAACTAAATAAAACTTTATGATACGTAACATTAAATGTTGTATGGCTTAATATCATACGAGATTTTGACTGAACGCTGACTTAGCTTATATGGTTGGAAATTATTCATCTAAATTGAGAAGCTGAGAAAAGGATAAAGGCGTGCCACACACGTGCGCGCCGCCGCCGCTGGCCAGGCCGTGGGCGTGGGCCGAGGTAGGCGGGCGGGCGTGACCAGTCTTTTGCCACTTAATCCACATAACAACGGGAGTTACTCTCCTCGATGGTGGAGACGAACTGATGGCGGCAGTTACCGTCCTTTCCATCTCCGTCAGTCCAGATAAGTCATTCCGGTAACCACTCCCAAGAGAACCATAGATCAGCAGCTTCTTGGCTTTCTCGTCCCGTAACTCTGCGTGCACGGAGTAGCGGGAGAGCAGTTGTCTCCGGAACCCTTGTCCGCCTGAGAACCCTGCACGGGGTGAGCGGCGATTAGGTTTTTGGGGAGCGATCCGCGACTGCTCGTCCACGTACATCTTCTCCCAGTGATTGCCTGCGGAACGTCAAGGCATCTTCTTCCGTGTTCTTCCTGGTGATCCGTTCGTGGGACTGCACTGTGAACATTCTCCTGCATCGATTGTGGTCCGCGACTTCGAGCAACGCACTATATCGACTAGTACGAATGGGGCCTCCGATGCCCTCGGTATGGGACCATCCGCTGGGTACAGTCTAATCTCTGTGATTTCTGTACTTTGTGTTTTTACTGTATTCACCAGTATGTCATCTCTGCATGCTGTAGTGTTCATAAAAAATATACATATGCACATATATGTCGTCACAAACCTGCTGATGTTATTTTTCTGGATTAAACTGATAATGAAATTGCCTAAATTCCTAACAATCCAAAAACCTAATGTTAGGTAATTTTCTGTCAGTGGTTTTGTTGCTGCTTTAAAGCAAAATAATTTTGATGGCAAGAATTTTATGATATGACATGCCAAGATGGTATTGTGGTTGACTACGATGAATTGCTTTCACGCTACACAGTGGAAGCCTGAACAGTTTACTCCTGATGAGGAGAAAAAGTTATTGGCGGTCGATAACCTGTTTTGAGGCGCTGTGATTAGTGCACTTCATCCCAAGTATGAGAAAAACTACATATCTTGCACATCAGGCAAAGAGTTGTGGGATGCTCTTGAGGCAAAGTTTGGGGTTTCTGATGCTGACAGTGAGCTGTATCTTATGAAGCAGTTGTATGACTACAAAATGGTTGAAAACCGTTCTGTGGTCGAACAGGCTCATGAGATACAGGCGCTAGCAAAAGAACTAGAACATTTCCCATGTTTGTTGCCCGACAAGTTTGTGGCCGACGGTATAATCGCTAAGCTGCCACCTTCTTGGAGGGATTTTGCTACTTCTCTAAAATACAAGAGACAAGAGTTTAGCGTGGCTGAGCTTATTGGATCTCTTGATGTTGAGGAGAGGGCGAGAGCAAAAGACAATCGTGGAAAAGAAGTTGAGTCTTCCACCGCCAATATGGTACAGGAAAAAACTTATTTGCATCTCGTAATAAAAAGAAGAAAAACATGTAAGAGAACAATAGTACAAAGCCTAAGCAAACTGCACAGTTTAAGAAGAAAAACAACAAGAAAGGTGGAGGTTGCTTTGTTTGCAGGAGTGATAAGCATTGGGCAAGTGCGTGCCCAGACCACAAATATAAGCAAGAAAAAAAATCAGCAAACGTGGTCATTAGCGAGACTGAAGGAGAAGCATTTGGGTATGGTAATTCTTTACCCTTTGTTCTTTTAGTTTGTCTTTCACCTGAGTGGTGGATGGATAGCGGTGCTAATATTCATGTGTGTGCTGATGTTTCTTTATTTATTTCCTATCAGGCCAGCAGGAGTGGAGCCTTGCTGATGGGAAACGGTTCGCATGCGCGTGTTCTTGGTGCTGGTACGGTCGTTCTGAAGTTTACTTCGAGAAAGACGGTGCTATTAAAGAACGTGCAGCATGTCCCCTCCATCAAAAAGAACCTTGTTAGCGCTTCTCAGATGTGTCGCGATGGCTTTAAAATTATGCTTGAGTCCAATAAATGTGTTGTGTCGAGACATGGAACATTTATTGGAAAAGGTTATGATTGCGGAGGCTTGTTCCGCTTATCTTTGCTTATGATGTGTGTAATAAAGTGGTGAACAATGTTAATGTTTTGGATGAGTTGAATATATGGCATTCACGACTTTGTCACATTAATTTTGGCTGTCTCACGCGGCTTGCAAATATGAATTTAATCTCAAAATTTAACTTAGTCAAAGATTCTAAGTGCCAGGTGTGTGTGCAATCGAAGCAACCGTGCAAGCCTCACAAGCCTGCTGAGGCGAGGAACTTGGCACCATTAGAACTCGTTCATTCTGATTTATGCGAAATGAATGGCGAATTGACTAAAGGTGGTAGACGATACTTCATGACATTTATAGACGATTGCACTAGATTTTGCTAAGTGTATTTGCTGAAAACAAAAGATGAAGCGTTGCATTATTTTAAGGTCTATAAAGCTGAGGTAGAAAATCAACTTGAGAAGAAAATCAAGCGTTTGCGGTCCGATCGCGGGGGAGAATATTTCTCAAATGAATTTTCTGAGTTTTGCGCGGTGCATGAAATTATTTATGAGAGGACGCCACCATACTCACCACAATCCAATGGGATTGCAGAGAGAAAGAACCGCACTCTAACTGATTTAGTTAATGCCATGTTGGAGACTGCGAGACTATCTAAGGAATGGTGGGGTGAGGCTATATTGACAGCATGTCATGTCCTGAATAGAATGCCTACAAAGAACAAAGAAATCACACCATTCGAGGAAAGGAGAAGAAGAGATTAAATCTCTCTTACCTGCGAACTTGGGGTTGTTTGGCAAAGGTGAACGTGCCAATAAACAAAAAGCGAAAGCTTAGAACAAAGACTGTTGATGGTGTCTTTCTTGGTTATGCTATTCACAACGTGGGTTATAGATTTTTAATTATAATCTGTAGTGTTCCTGAGATGGCTGTTGATACAATCATGGAATCTAGAGATGCTACATTTTTTGAGAATGAGTTTCCTATAAAAAATGCACCTAGCATAACTGGTCATGAATTTATAATTTCCCATGAGCATGAAAATTTTATTTTGATAGAACAAATTGAGGAACCCTATATGTAAAATTCTGAGGAGGATGACACTATAGTCACTAGAAAAAGCAAGAGACAGAGGACTGCAAAGTCTTTTGGTGATGACTATATTGTGTACCTTATGGATGACACACCAACGACCATTGAAGAGGCATATTCCTCTCCTGATGCTGACTTATGGAAGGAAGAAGTACGGAGTGAGATGGATTCTGTTATGTCTAATGAAACTTGGAAAATAGTTGATTGTCCCTATGGGTGCAAGCCTATAGGTTGCAAATGGGTGTTCAAGAAAACGCTTAGGCCTGATGGTACTATTGAGAGGTACCAGGCAAGGCTTATGGCCAAGGGTTATACTTAAAAGAAAGATGGGGATTTCTTTGATACTTATTCACCGGTTGCCCGATTGACCACAATTCGAGTTTTGCTTTCCCTAGCAGCCTCTTATGGTCTTATCGTTCATCAAATGGACGTTAAGACAGCTTTCCTAAACAGAGAGTTGGAGAAGGAGATCTATATGGATCAGCCTGATGGGTTTGTAGCAAATGGTAAAAAAGGCAAGGTGTGTAAATTATTAAAGTCATTATACGGCCTAAAACAAGCTCCTAAGCAATGGCATGAGAAGTTTGACAGAACTTTAACATCTGTTGGCTTTGTTATGAATGAAGCTAACAAATGTGTATACTATCGGTATGGTGGGGGTGAAAGAGTCATTTTGTGCTTATATGTTGATGACATACTGATCCTTGGATCCATCCTCAAAGTGATCGAGGAGGTAAAGGAATTTCTATCTAAAAATTTTGACATAAAAGATTTGGGAGAGGCTGATGTTATTCTTAATATCAAGCTTCTAAGAGAAGGTGATGATGGGGTAACTCTGTTACAAACCCACTATGTGGAAAAGGTGCTGCATCGCTTTGGATTCAGTGACTATGCACCTACTCCTACACCTTATGACCCTAGCGTGCTATTGAGGAAAAATTGGAGAATAGCAAGGGATCAGTTGAGATATTCCCAGATCATTGGTTCGCTCATGTATCCTGCTAGTGCAACAAGGCCTGATATCTCATTTGCTGTATGCAAGCTGAGCCGGTTTATGTCAAACCTAGGAGATGATCACTGGTGAGCTCTTGAGAGAGTGATGCGCTACCTAAAAGGGACCATGAGCTATGGTATTTGTTATACCAGACATCCAAAAGTGCTAGAAGGCTATTGTGATGCCAACTGGATTTCTGATGCTGATGAGCTTTATGCCACAAGTGGATATGTGTTTTCACTTAGAGGTGGTGGTGTTTCTTGAAAGTCTTGCAAGCAGACTATCTTAACGAAGTCTACAATAAAAGCAGAACTCACAGCATTAGACACTGCTAGATCTAAGGCTGAGTAGCTTTGTGATCTCCTTATGGATTTACCGGTTGTTGAGAAACCCATACCGGCTATTTCTATGAACTGCGATAACCAGACTATGATTATAAAGGTGAACAGTTCCAAGGATAACATGAAGTCCACAAGACATGTTAAGAGAATACTAAAATCTATCAGAAAATTGAGAAACTCCGGAGTAATAGCGTTGGACTATGTCCACACATCTAATAATCTGGCAGATCAGTTCACTAAGGGTCTATCACGCAATGTGATAGAAAGTGCATCGAGAGAGATGTGTTTGAGACCCACTTGAAATTTACTATAGTGGTAACCTGTTCTATATGATCGGAGATCCCGTGAAGTAGGACGGTGAAACAAGCTAGTAGTAAATTATGAGGAAAGATCCTTAGTAAGACTCATTTCTGATGCATATCTTTCCTTTCTGTAAGGCAGGCTAGCTTTTGCCTTAATGCGTTCCAAGTGGCTTGTCAAAGCAAAGATGTTGTCCTACAGAATATCTTTTGAGGAACACACCTACATGAGTCAGACTGCTAGTCACAGTCTATGAGATTTGGGTGATCTCTAAATACTCATGAAAGGCACTGAAGTATGACTTATATGCTTCAAATAGAGGGGATGCCTTTTGCTGCCCAGTATCAGCTAAGGACTTTAGTGACATTCACCTCACACAAAACTATCAATTCAAGGCTTAGTCCATTGTTCAGTTGTGACTGAGTGAAACTATTATTCTAGATGGATGTTCAACTTAACAGTCTCCATCAAAACATGGGTATATAAAAAAATGTGGTTTTGAGACTACTTTGTTATAAACCCTAGAGTTTGGTGGGGATTATTGGATATAATATGGGCTTGGCCCATATAATATTTAATAAATCAAATAAAACTCTATGGTACGTAACATTAAGTGTTGTATGGCTTAATACCATACGAGATTTTGACTAAACGCTGACTCAGCTTATATGGTTGGAAATTATTCATCTAAATTGAGAAGCTGAGAAAAGGATAAAGGCATGCCACACGCGCGCGCGCGCCGCCGCCGCCGCCGGCCAGGTCAAGGCCGAGGCGAGGGCAGCGGGCGGGCGTGGCCAGTCTTTTGCCACTTAATCCACATAACAAGAGGAGTTACTCCCCTTGATAGTGGAGGCGAACTGATGGCGGCAGTTACCATCCTTTTCACTTCCGTCTCTCCGTCTCCTGGGATTCTCCGCTGCCTCTCTCCTTCCCATCGCACCCATATATCCGAGTCCTCTGTTAGTCTAGATCAAGTCCTTCCGGCAACCACTCCTAAGAGAACCACAGATCAGCAGCTTCCTGGCTTCCTCGTCCCATAACTCTGCACGCACGGAGTAGCGAGAGAGCAGGTGCCTCCAGAACCCTCGTTCGCCTGAGAACCCTGCACGGGGTGAGCGGCGATTAGGTTTTTAGGGAGCGATCCACGACTGCTCATCCACGTACATCTTCTTCCTGGTGATTGCTTGCGGAACGTCAAGGCATCTTCTTCCGTCTTCTTCCTGGTGATCCATTTGTGGGGCTGCACTGCGAACATCCTCCTGCATCGACTGTGATCCGCGACTTCGAGCAATGCACTATGTCGACTAGTGCGAATGGAGCCTCTGATGCCCTCGGCATAGGACCCTACGCTGGGTACAGTCTAATCTCTGTGATTTCTGTACTTTGTATTTTTACTGTATTCACCAGTATGTCATCTCTGCATGCTGTAGTGTTCATAAGAAATATACACATGCACATATATGTCGTCACAAACCTACTGATGTTATTTTTCTGGATTAAACTGATAATTAAATTGCCTAAATTTCTAATAGAGCCGTCCTTCGATGTGTCCTCCAAGTGCAGCAGGGAGCCCGGCTCCTCGCCATACCCGCGCTGGCCGGTGTGCACGCTTGCCATGAGGGCGCCCTTGGAGGAAGATGACGACTTCTTGGCCGGCGTAGGGGCGGGGGCCTTGGTGGGCTTCTTCTCCATCGTTGTTGGCAGTGCTACGGTGGGGCGACACCGACAGGAGCAGGTTTCAAGATACCGAGGTGGCAGCGGTGGAGGCCGAGTCGCACACTCTCACACGTGGAGTGATAGTCACAGGACTTAGCAGGATTTTGCGGGCTCTATGAGTTGCCCACATGGGCTAGCAGGCTTAACTGCCCCAACCCGCAATAGAAAAATAAGCAACTTGCGGTTGTCCAGCAGACCTATTTTTGGGGGCGGGCTAAGTGGGCTTGTGGACAGGCCTGCGCCGCTTGCATCCTTAACCACTAGGGTGTTAGCTACAACATTTGACATATTCATTGTCTGTTCGGTTGGCTGGTTCGTATCATTGCTGGTTCATGAAGAAGTACTGCTGGCTGGTTTATGTGAGAGAAAAATACTATTATGGCTGGAAATTTACGATCGTTTACAACAAGCCGCAGCCAAACGAACAGGCTGTCAGTTATAGAAAAAAAACGTTTGGCATGTTATGTTAGAAAAGTTATAGAAAAAAAACGTTTGGCATGTTATGTTAGAAAAATCGTGTGCAACCATTTACCCCTAAGCTTCTCTCTAGGTACCATTTCCACACAACAAATAAACCCTTGAAATTTTCTAGTACAGGCGTCGTTGCTGTCTATATCATCATTAATAAATATCCAATTGAATTTGTTGATGACTAAGTTTTGTCAAGTGCCGGTGGGGGTATAACCCCCGATACCGGCAGGGCTGTGCATGGGCTGAGCCGCTAGGAGAGGTCCAGCCCACAAGACCGTGCCAAGTCGATCAAGCAAAAGCTTCGATGATTCACGTAGGATAAAAAGAAAGCCACTAGGGTAGAAATAACCTGGCTCTTAGCTACTGGTTTTATCAAAGAGGTGTATCATCTAGAATGGTTAGCCAACCCGGTTCTTGTAAGAATAAAGAATAAAGAATGGAGAATGTGCGTTGATTACACCGATATCAACAAACACTACCCTAAAGACCCCTTCGACTTACCTCGCATTGATGAGGTCATAGATTCTATAGCCGGTTGTGAGTTCCTGTGCTTTTTAGATTGCTACTCTGGTTATCACCAGATCGCGCTAAAAGAAGAAGACCAGATCAAGACATCGTTCATTACACCCTTTGGCACCTAATGCTACATGACCATGTCCTTTGGGCTCAAGAACGTGAGTATGACTTATCAAAGAGTCATCCAGCGCTGCCTCAAGGACCAGATTAGGAAGAACATCGAGGCTTACGTCGATGACGTGGTGGTTAAGTCTAAGACTACCGACACCCTCATCGCTGACCTCACTGAAGTTTTCAAAGCCCTGAAAGTATACCGATGGAAACTAAATCCCACTAAGTGCATTTTCGGCATTCCATCTAGTATGCTGCTAGGCAACATCGTCAGCCACCGTAGCATCGAAGCTAACCTAGAGAAGATAGCAGCGGTGACTAACATGAAGCCGTTGACCTATGCCAAGGACATCCAGATGCTAACAGGATGCATGGCGGTTTTAAGTCATTTCATATCCCGTCTGGGTGAAAAGGGACTCCCCTTCTTCAAGCTGCTCAAGGCTCAGGAGAAATTCATCTGGTCTGAGGAAGCTAACAAGGCATTCGCCGAGCTCAAGCGGTTCCTCACCACACCTCCAATCATGACTGCCCCCCAAAAGGAAGAAACCTTGCTAATCTACATCGTGGCGAACAACTGGGTTGTCAGTACCACCGTCGTTGTTGAACGTGAAGAGGCTAGACACGCATACAAAAGTCCAGCACCCAGTCTACTTCATCAGTAAGGTCCTAAATGACTCTAAGACTCGCTACCCCTAGGTCTAGAAACTATTGTACGCCATCCTGATCACATCCCGGAAGCTCCGTCACTACTATGACGCCTACCACATAGCGGTAGTCATTGAGTACCCACTCAACGACATCCTTCGCAACAAGAAAGCCAGTAGTCGCATCATTAAATGTGCGGTCGAGTTTGGCACCTATACCATCGACTTTAGGCCTCACCACACGATCAAGTTGTAGGCGCTCATCAACTTCATTGCCAAGTAGACGGATATGCAGACTCCTGTCCTGGTCGACCACCCCAAGCACCGGACCATGTACTTCGATGGGTCTCTCAACCTTGATGGTGTTGGGGCAGGCGTATATTTCATCTCACCATCGGGGGATAAGCTTCACTATGTTCTCCGTCTACACTTCCGAGCATCCAATAATACCACTGAATACGAGGCGACACTTCATAGTCATTGTATAGCTGTTGAGCTCAGGGTTAAATGCCTCTAGGTGTACGGTGACTCCGCACTCATGATCAATCAGCTCAACAAGGATTGGAATTGCACCAATGAGAAGATGGACGCTTACTACGCCATGATAAGAAAGTGAGAAGACAAGTTCTATAGTATCGAGTACCACCATGTGGTCCGGCTAACAACCAAGCAGCCGATGAGCTGTCAAAGTTAGTGTTGACCCGGGCTAAAGTTCTAATTAGAGTGTTCATCTAGGACCTCATGATGCCATCCATCAAGCAGGGGCAAGAAGGCGTTGAAGAAAAGCCACTTGTCGAGCCATTAGTCGCAGCAGTCCCTAGCCCGAGCAGTGATTGGAGGGAACCTTTCATCAAATACCTCACCACTGTAGACGTCCTAGCTGACAACATATAGAGAGAATGCCTCACCCACCGCAACAAGCATTATGTCCTAGTTGAAGGAAAGATATATCGCAAGAACGTCAAGGGAGAGCTACTCCAGAAGTGCGTCTCCATAGAAGAGGGCAAGAAGATACTCAAGGAGATCCACGCTGGCACTTGCGGCAATCATGTAGCCTCTAGAACACTGGTTAGCAAAGTCTTCTGAGCTAGTTTCTATTGGTCTTTAGCGGTTGCCGATGCTAAGGTATTCGTTCGCCGGTGTGAGAATGGTCAGTTTTTTGCTAAGCAAATCCACGTCCTGGCCTAGGCCTTGCAAACGATTCATGCGTCTTGGCCCTTCGCATGCTGAGGACGTCTACATCAACAAATTCTTCAAGTGGATCGAATACAAACCCCTGGTCCAAGCTATAGTGAAGACGACAGCCGAGCTGCTTGACGACATCACTCACCGGTTTGGCCTACCGGACAGCATCATCACCGACTTGGGTCCACATTCACTAGTGCCAATTTCTGGGACTTCTATGACAAAATGTGCATCTTAGTTAAGTATGTCTCAGTTGCGCACCCCAAGGCTAATGGCCAAGTCGAGCACGCCAACAACATGATTCTCGACACGTTGAAGAAGAGGCTCTACAAGAACGACCAAAAGCACCCCGACAAGTGGCTCAAGGAATTACCAGCTATGGTCTAGGGACTAAGGACCCAGCCTAGTCGCAACACTTGTGTCTCCCCATACTTTATGGTTTTTGTCTCCAAGGCCGTTGAGAGGATCAAGATGCCCAAGAGGGGGGGTGAATTGGGTTAATTCTAAATTTTCTTGCAATAATCAAATCCTACGGATAGCCCAATTAACCCCTTCTGCCTAGAAAAGTGTTTCTATCAAACTAACGCACAAAGGACTTGCAACCTATGTTCTAAACTTACTCTAGCATGGCAATTCTATGAATGTAAAGACAAGTATTGAATTGCACAAAGTAAATGCTCAAAGTAAAGAGAGAGAGGAACGCGGCGATGTTTTGCCGAGGTATAGGAGAGTCGCCACTCCCCACTAGTCCTCGTTGGAGCACCCACGTAAGGGTGTAGCTCCCCCTTGATCCGCGCAAGGATCAAGTGTTCTCTACGGGTTGATTCTTCGACACTCCGTCGCGGCGAATCACCCAAAGCCGCTCACAACTTGAGTTGGGTCACCCACAAGCTCCGCCGGGTGATCACCAAGATCCCAACCACCACCAAGCCATCTAGGTGATGACGATCATCAAGAGTAACAAGCACGAACTCTCACTTGACCACGCGAAGCCTAATGAGAAGATGGATGCACACTTGGCTACTCTTCATTCACTAATGAGGCTACTCTCTTGGATTCTCAAGTCTTAATCACCTCACTAGGACCTTGCTCTTCTTGGCACTCACAAACGTGTTTCTCAGCTGTTGGAATGAGCAAAAGTGACTCCACACACGAGTGGAGCTTCTATTTATAAGGCAGCCTGAAAAACGAACCGTTATGAGCTTCTGCGGGGTGACCGGACGCTCCGGTCGTGTTGACCGGACACTCCGGTCAGTTCAACCCGCAAACCAGTGAAAATGAGTTGACCGGACGCTAGCAGGGTCTGGTCAGCACTGACCGGATGCGTCCGGTCACATAAAACCCTTACTAGAACCTTACTGGACTCGACTGGACGCTGAACCCTCAGGGTCCGGTCAATACTGACCGGACACGTCCAGTCACAGATTCCCTTCTCTGGAACCTTACTGGAGTCGACCGGACGCTGCCTTTCAGCGTCCGGTCACTTGACCTCTTCAGCGTCCGGTCGCACCGAACGTAGACTGCTGATCAAATGAACTGACTGGACCCTACGGCCAACGTCCGGTCGCACCGGGGCCAGCGTCCGGTCAGCATTTGACCCTCCATTCACTTCCAACTCTCGATCATATGTGAATGAAGTTTGCTCCAAAGGATCTTAGGCATTCATAGGAGCTACCTAGAGCTAGTTTTAACAAGTCTGCACCACACCTAACTCACTAGACTCAACTAGGTCAAGCTACCCGTCTATACCCCCCTTAATAGTACGACCAAAGGAAAAAACAAAGTCCTAAACTACTCTAAGTGTCTCTCCAACTCCAATCGACACTTAGAACTAGTCATCCTTAACCTTATCGTCCATCCTTTGAAAACTAAAACGATTTCCATCGTAGGGGCATGACAACTTTGATTGTCCAATCGATCTTCATTACCATGAACTAACTTAATTACATCTGCAAAACACACGTTAGTCATAGTAATCTTGTATTGTCATTAATCACCAAAACCCAACTAGGGGCCTAGATGCTTTCAGCCGTTTTACCAGCTGACATCACTTTCCGAGCACCCAGAGTGGAGAACTACAATGAAGAAAACTCCGACCAAGCTCGGCTCATTGAGTTGGACAGCCTAGAGGAGGAGCGCCTGGTTTCATGTGTTCATACAGCGAAGTACCTTGACCACATACGAAGATACTACAACCGCAACGTCAATGATCGATTTTTCATGGTCGGAGACCTAGTGCTCCGCAAAAAGCAAAAGATCGATAGGATGCATAAGCTATCTTCACCTAGGGAGGGCCCCTTGATCGTCAAGGCAGTCACCCGACCAGGTTCCTACAGGCTATGTGACATGGATGAAAGAGATGTCAAAAATTCTTGGCACATCGATCTTCTTAGGCGCTTCTACCCTTGAAGGGTCTCCTTTCAAAGATATGTACTGTTCATATTCGAGTATTCAATAAAGTTTTTGTTCTAATGTTTCTCCATATTGTTATCTTCGTGCTTTTTCTAAGCGATTCTGTTTCTGCGTACAACATCTTAAAGATGACACACCAACTACGCTTAAGACAAATGCCCAAATAGACACGTTGACGCTCAGACGCCTCCAGAGACGACCCTATCTCCGACTTCTGTCTGCGTGCGCATGAGCGTCCGCCCTTTGCATCATGGGTGGTTGACAGTGGTTCCCCAGCGATGCTGTATTCTTCCCACACGCACACGACCCCTGTGCCCCGCATTACGGTCAATAGGTTAGCTAGGGTTGGGGACTCAGCTATACACTTCTGATCGGATGGTTTATATCAAATATAAACACAAACATACCATAACAACAAGTGTTCAACAAAAGTTGCTAAGCACTTTTGTACAATGATTCAACATGAGTTTTTCTACTCTACGGAGCACTGCTCCCCCTTCACCGAACAGCTCAACATCTTCGGCCAAACTCTTCGTCGGCTCTTCCGCATCGTCTTCTAGCCTGGCGATCTTCTCCGCGTCTGTGCCCTGCGCGTACCTAGTTGCCACCCATTAGAGATCCACTAAAGGGTAGTGTGACCATAGCTGTGCGAGTACGTGGACGATGGCTCCATGGGCAGCGCTACGTGCGAACTCCTTGAAGTCCACCCATGTTGTCCGGCAACGATCCATGACCAACCGATATGGCCTGTCTCCGGGTAGTCGTGCCCCCTCGGGTTGCTCAAGACCGACGCAGTCTAGCATGGGCTGGATTCCTATGATCATCGCCTCAAGCTTGTCATCATGGGCTTTCACTTATTCCATGAGCACCTGGAACTATGCCTAGGCCTGGTGTCGATACTTTGCAAACAAGATAGCCGTATGCTAAGCATGCGCTTAACGCCGCACAAGTCAAAATAGCATGAAAAACACTCACATTGAAGATCTTCAGTGATTTTCTCGACCTTCTCCTCCGCTTTCTCCTTTGACTCCTAAAGCTGGCCAAAGGCCTCTTGGGAAAGGCTGAGCTCCATCCCTAGTGTTGTGTATAACAACCAGACGTCTCACAATGTTGAATACCAGTAAAGCAAAATTATGAGACCTATCTTTCTGTTGATCAGTGCTATGGCTGAGCTGCTCGGCCATCGACTGGCCCTCCACCTTCATTTGTTGGCGCTCCTTCTCTAATGCTAGAACCTTCACCTCCAGGTCTTCCCTACGGTGGTGCTCTTGGAGCAGGCGCGCCTAGAGGTCTTTCACCGACGCTTACAGTCTCTTGTTCTCCTCCAGTACTAGAGTCATCTCCTCTAGCTACCACCGGCGCTGCTCGAACACCTTCATCATATTCTGTAGCGGACAAATGGATTAATAGACTGCGCTCTTTGAAGGACAAAGAAGATCTCTTCAGGCTTACCTTAATATAGCCCATCATCAATGTCAGATCAGCCCTCAGCTTCTTTGTCTCCGTGCTCGCCTCCACCTCCTCCAGCATCTCAAACTCTTCGCACGCGCTAAATGACCGTGCGGAGGAGTTGGGCAGGAAGGGTGGGCTTCCGCACTATCTCTTCGATCTCCATGGCGGTCGTCGGCAAAGGTGCCCTCCTTGGCTACTGCCGTGCTCGGTCATAGGATTCGAGCGCCACTCTTGCCATTGACGCTGTTGCAGATGACGCTTGTTCATCAACCATGGGTGGACCTTGCGCTGTACTACTTGACCCATCCCCCATAGGCTCTGTACCATCTCTGGCAAGGCCACTCGATGTCACCATAGCATCCCATGCCTGCTCTACACCAGGATTTCCCTCATCATGCAATCCGTCGCTAGGCGAGGTCGGTCTAGTTGTTGAGAGCTCTTCCATAGTAGGGGTTGTCAGTTCCACAACCGTCGGTTGCTCCATGGTGGGGGCAACCGGATCTACCCTTGCTTGTGCTTGCTCGGCGTGGGGAGCTACCAACTCCTCCATGTGCCTTCCGTCATCAGCAACCGATGGTTGTAGGACCTTTGTCGTTTCTGCACTACAACAAGCAAAAAAATTCATCAAGATGCAAACCATTGTGCCGAAGAAATATGACAAATAAATAAGGCACTTACAACTGGGACTCTCGCTGCATAGCTCAGAACCTGCGTCCACGCCTAGAACCGGTCTGCCCAGCATCCGAACCACCCGATGTCTCCACCACCGCCACCAGAATCGCTCATGTGATGTCGGGGACTGCGGTGGTCACCTGTGCTGCCGCCACTAGAGTCGTCCGCATGGTCTCGGGGACTGTGGTAGCCATCTGGGCCATCGTTGATTGTGCCACCCAAGCTACTATTGTTAGTCCTGCCTATGTCCTATTAGGCATTTTTGCTGTAGCCTCCTACGTCCGCCGCCTCTCACGCGTCTCTGGCCCAGCCGGCGCAGACAGTGGGGGTGTCATGGCCCTCGGTGAAGGAGGCCCCACTTGTCCATCATCATTCAACGAGCTCGATAGCACCACCTACCATCTTCGGGGCTGGTGTAAGGTCGAGATGGCAGACTAGAGGAAGGTGAATAATCCTTTCTAAAATTAATCGCGTCGGCTAACCGAAACAAGTACGAAATTAAAACTATCGGTCTAGCCAAGACTACACCCCTCTATTTATGTTCTCTAGCACCTTCCAAAGATACTAATTGAGCAACAAAGGTGCCGGGCTAGCTAGAGCTCACCTAACCAATTTTAGAAGCAAGGTCACACAAACCTATGCCACTAGTACTTTAAGCAAAAAGGGAGCTCCTACACATGCTAGTAAGCAAAAGCACAAAGCCAACTAAGCTCACTAGCAATGCTCAATAACAAGGCAACCAATGCCAAATTAGAGAGTGCAAATACTTAGCTACACAAACTAAGCAATGTGACTAATAAGGTTACACAAACCAAATTAGCCACACAAGGGAGCCACTTCTATGCTACACAAGCAAGAAGGTAACTAGTGAGCTACACAAGCTAACTAATTACAAGAGCAACTACACAAGCACAATGTATATAGACGTAATCACAAGCTTGTGTAAAGGGATTCCAAACCAACGGGAAGAACAAGGTTGACACGGTGATTTTTCTCCCGAGGTTCACATGCTTGCCAACACGCTAGTCCCCATTGTGTCGGCCGCTCACTTGGTGGTTTGGTGGCTAATTGGCATCACCCGCCAAGCCCGCACGTCAGGCACCGCAAGAACCTACCTCAAAAGTGAGGGTAGCTCAATGACACGCTCAACTAGAGTTGCTCTTCATGGCTCCCGTGGGGCAAGCACAATGCCCCTCACAAAGCTCTTCTTCGGAGCACCGCACAAGCTTCTTGCGGGCTTCGACGGAGACCACCGCCAAGCCATCTAGGAGGTGGCAACCTCCAAGAGTAACAAGCACCATCGGCTTACAACTCGATCACCTAGTGCCACTCGATGCAACCTCACGATGCAATCGCACTAGAATCGCTCTCTCACACAATCGAATGATCACTATCAAGCATATATGAGATGGAGGGCTCCCAAGCACTCTCAAGCATGGACACAAAGTCCCCCGAGGTGCTCAGCACCAGCCATGGCTGAGACCACCTTCTATTTATAGCCCGATGGGATAAACTAGCCGTTACCCCTTCATTGGGTGTTTTTCGGGTTGACCGGACGCGCCGGTCATATCGACCGGACGCTGGACCTTAGTGTCCAGTCAACGGATGCTCGCCACGTGTTGCCTCCATTCAACCTCAGTCACTTGATTCCAATAGTCAAGTGATGACCAGACGCAGCTGCTCAAAGTGACCGGACGTAGAACCCCAGCGTCCGGTTGTTTCCAGTAAGGTACCAGTCGCGATCGGACACGTCCGGTCGGTCACGATCGGACGCAGCGTCAGCATCTGATCCTTCTCCAACTTTTTTGTGTCGCCTACATCACCATATGTCAGCCTGACCGGACGCACCTTGCTAGCGTCCGATCACTTCTACCGCCAGCGTCCGGTCGAAGACCGATGCCTGCACGCGCTCTGCTGCCACTGACTGGACACAGGACCCTAGCGTCCGGTCACTGCGTGACCAGCATCCGGTGCACTCTATGAGACCCTATCTTTTCTGTATAGGGCACCGGTGGTACTGTCGGACTGTCCGCACTCTACGGGTGGACACTTTGCCGGTGGAGTTCGAACCCTTCTCACCTCTGTTCCATCGCCGAGTTGATCCATATCAACTCCAACTTCATCTCCTTTATAAATGTGCCAACACCACCAAGTGTACACTACTATGTGTATGTGTGTTAGCATTTTTATAATCATTTTCCAAAGGATTAGCCACTCAACTTGCCACGCCACTCAATCCTAACAACGATGCAAAGTTAGATCACTCGAGTGGCACTTAGATGACCGATATGCAAACAAGTTTGCCCCTGTTGATAGTACGGCCATCTATCCTAAATTCAGTCATCAACTTCTCTACACACCTATGACCAGTGAAATGAAATGCCCTAGGTTATACCTTTACCTTGCGCATTCCATTCCATCTCCTCCAATGTCGATGCAACACATGCACCAACACAATCAACAATGATATGATCCACTTCATATCATCACATGATCATATTGGTTTATTGATATTGACTTCACTTGCTTTTCACTGTTGCCTTCGTCCATCGACGCTAAGTCTTGCTTAAGCTTCACCGCCATGCGGTCCATCGCTCCAAAGCCTCCAACTTGCCCTTCACGCTTGCAACCGGTCCATCAAGCCAAGTCTTGTCTTGATCTTCTTCACCTTGATCACATGACTCAATGTCATGTCTCATATGCAATAAGCTCCTTCATCATCACATGTGTGAGCTTTGCAATATCTCCAAACTATTTTCACCTTCACGGCATATGTTGCTCACACACATGTACTTGTAGACTAATCACTTGTGTATCTCACATAAACACAATTAGTCCATCTAGGGTTGTCACTCAATTACCAAAACCACACAAGGACCTTTCAGCTGGGAGGACGCTCCAATGGTTACCGACCTCTCCTCACGGCAAGACGATCCAGCTGTTTTTCTTCTTATCGGGGATGGCTCCTCACCAGTTGGCCGCTTCCCCTAGAGCTTCTTGTAGACATACGACGTTCGCTCATCTTCATCTTCGTCGTCAAAGTTGGCCGAGCTGTCCCCACCAGCTATGGCCTAGCTCGATGCTGAGGACAGCTCGGGCGGGCATCAACACCCCTCGGCCAGTCAGCTGACAGCACCACCAAGAAGTATGTCGCCCGATCCTGCCCATGAATCTTCAGGAAAATGAATGAGTATATTGCAACATATAAGGGATCAAGCAAAACTAAAAAGAAGACTCTTACCCGTGGTGGGAGGGTCCCTACACTGAAGGCCCTCTGCTGATCATTGATCCTATGAAGCCTCGCGAGGTTAAACAACACTCCAATTCACCGTATGACTTCGTCCCGGTTTATTGGCTTGGGCACCTCATGGGTCCCATCAGTATCTCCCCGAAATTCATATCCAGGATGTGCTCTCTCCTTGCTGGGCTGGCATCGCCGAAAAGTGAAGTTCATCGCCACTATGACCCCATCCACCCTGCTCCGGTCGATCAGTGCCAACAACTCCATCACTTGATCCATCCCATTGGCACTAGGTCTCTCCGACCACTTGGCGTTGCTCGCGGGAATCTGATCAATGTCGTATGTCACATAGTGTTCCCCATGTGGCATGTAGAACCATTGCTGCACCCAATACTTCACATTCGTGTTTAACGGGGTGGCGATGTAATGGCCAACCATCCTGTCCCGAAGCTGCAAGTACGTGCTGCCTACGATCCTAGATCCAGATCCTCCCGGGCTTTCAAACAGAAGAAGTGGCGGAAGAGATCAAAATGTAGAAGAATGCCAAGATAAACCTCGCAGAAATGGATGAAGACTGAGACATGAAGGATGGAATTCGGGCCTAGATTGTAAAGACTAATCTTGTAATAGTCAATCAATCCATGGAGGAACGGATGGACTGGAACACCAAATCCACGATAGAAATAATCTTCAAAAACTACTAATTCATCACCACGAGGAGTCGGAAAGCTCTCATCGTGAGCCGAACGCCATCCCGCCATCACCTTATCGGGCAGCACACCGTCCTCCACCAACCAACTGAGCGTCGCCTCATTGCTGACGGACCCCACCCATTCCTCGGTGTGATTGAGCTCACGTGATGCTCTACTTGAACCGCCGTGGTTTCTTTTGGGCGCCACCTAACAGATACGTGGCCTAGAGGAGACTGTGCGCTTGCGGTTGCTCTAGTGGCAGAGCAGTTGCCAGGTGAAGCGATGTGGGCGCGAGGAAGAAGATGAAGTGGTGGAGAGAAAGTGGGGAATGTGCACCGAGGTCACGACGCTCTTATAACGGTTTGACCCCTAACCTTCCGCCTTTCAGGGTTTTTGAGAAACCGCACCCGCCACGCCACATTCTCTCCTGATATCTCCGTGCGCCGCTGGGCCTGGTGAGCCACCGCATCAAACCATGTCAAACGCAGATTGATATTCAACGCTGAGCGTTGTTACGACACAATATTTTCTTTCTCTGACCCTACTACAAGATTTCTTCGCAATCTTCCAATAGGCTCGGGGACTACGTATGTACACATCATCTAGCGATGATTGTACTATTTTTCTTAGCTAAGCTAGAAACTGGTTCAGCACCTGAAGACTACTACTTTGGACCCTGGCACCACGAGACGACTTCACCTAGTGCCAGGCTCGGGGACTAAGTGGGCACACTTCACCTTGCGGTGAATATGCTTATTTCTTTGACTTAGATCTCTTCAAAGCGGCTAAGTTCTTCCGCGCTAACTAAGTCAAGGACGCCATGCGACCAACTTCGACGTCCATGCGACCAACTTCGACGTCCGGAACCTAAGTGGGCACACTTCACCTAAGATGGTGACTTTGAATTTTTTTTACTTGAGCTCCTTACATCCTTCTGACAAACCTTGGCTTCGAGTGTGCTCGGCTCCAGCGACCAGACGAACAGCTCGAACGCATGCTCAGACAGCTCGAACGCATGTTTAAATAGCTCGGACGGCATGTTCAGCAGCTCGGATGCATGCTCAATAGCTCGGACAAGCTCAAGACAGTGTTGCTCAACTGATGTAAGGCGCTCAGGGACTAGCTGTGGGGGTATAACCCCCGATACCAATAGGGTTGCGTATGGGCCGAGCCGCTAGGGGGGTCCAGCCCACAAGACTGCGCATGGGCCACGCCACTAATGGAGGTCCAGCCTACAAGATGACACCGTGCGAAGCAAGATACAGGTCGGCGTGCCTCGTAAGACTGCGTGAAGATCGTCGGTGATCTAGGAAACCTGCTCGGATATGTTAGATCCCGTAATATTTGTAACTTCCTATCTTATAAAACCGATCAGGATAGAAACAACAGATATGTAACCCTACCCCCCGAGCTATATAAGGCGGGTAGGGACCCCCTCATTTTCATCTCATCTCTCATAATACAATCCACAAAGACACAGGACGTAGGGTATTACGTCAAGCTGACGGTCTGAACATGTCTAATCGCTATCTCTTGCGTTCTGTGACACCATTCGATTTCCTCACCGCCACCTCCACCGATTCATCTACTACCGTGGGCATACCTCTCGGTAGACTGTCGGACGTATTTCGTCGACAGTGCCCTACATATGCAGTATGTAGATGACATAATACAAGTGCAAACATGCGAGGGAAAAAAATCTTAAGCAGGTTTGCCCAATACATCGTTAGTTAGGACAATAGATTTAGTCGTATTAGATAATGCAAGTTTGTACAAGTCGACCGAAACACACGTAAAACTAAAATATTTTCACCTCCATACCTATATACTAGAAGATTGTAAAGTCGATCGAAACCCTGTTCTTCAGCACTACTTCAACACTACTTTTCAACGAACGAACAGTGTTTTCCTCTCACAACAAATCAGCATAACTGCATAAGCCAAATTTCAGTGAACAGGGCACCGCTATTTGGACACTACTAGTGTGTTTGGAAATCCCAAAGTTTTCAAAAGCAATAATTGTAGTATAAAAGTGATGTTTCATAGCACATTTATTTTCTAAAATATCATTTTATTGTCTGGATACAAAATAACTTGAACATTTTTTTTTCAAAAGTGTATTTCATTTGATGGATACAAAAAAGCATTAACTTTTGGTGAATGAAAATGTCAGCACCATTTGCCTCGTGGAAATCTAGTGACAATCTGCAAATTAAAGTTATAAGAAAATGTCCTAATTACTATATTCAATCTGCATAAAGATTAACTTTGGTTCGGTTTACTCCAATCAACTTTTGATTTGGTCGTTTTTGTTCCTTAAGATTTATTATTTTTGCTTCACCATGTTTCTGGTTGATTTTTAATTTCAAATTTAACAGAAAATCACTTCACCAGTGAATCAGGGAGCACAGCTGGGGAGCACAGCTCTGCCAAATAGACCCATAATCTATGTTAACAATACACCATATTTTCTTATCATTACCTTTGATAACTTAGGATATCTAATAATAAACTAATACTTAAAATTTTAAAATGTAAATAAAAACAAATCCATAATGCATTTATATGATGTCCATCGTCACCTCACAAATTTTGAATTAAAAATGGACTTGTATATGAAGGAACAAAATAAAATAAATCTTGTTAAGTGGCAAACTGGACCGACTAAAATAAAAGGAGAGTAAACCAAACTAAATGTTAGTTTAGGAGGTTATCCGAAACTTTAAGGGAGTAATTTAGATTTTTCCTAAAATGATAAAGGAAATAGGACTGAACTTTGGAAACTTCGGTGCTTATATGTACAGCTTTCAGTTAAATTGTCGAACTTGATATCTAGGAGCAAGAAACGTCATTTGGGGCAGTCGTCGGTGTTGAGCTTCCCGGATATGTTAGCTGCAAGTGACCTTACAAAACTACGTATAACAGTGTACTACATTTTTTTTTTGATACTGGAACACCCAACTGTCACCTGAATTTCTTTTCTTTTCTTCAGTTTCTGGGATGTTCTCTGAAATCCAAAATAAAATACGATTTATCCAGGACCAGCTTGTTCTTGCACGACATATCCTCAGGGAGTACAAGGCTTCACCTTCACTTATTAAGTTTTGGATTCATGCATGCTGCTTGCACCGGCGATGTGTTGCGCGTGGAGGTTTGTCTGTGAGCGGTGGCCACATGATGGACGACATGGGACACTAGGGGGAAACCCCTCCTGATTTCCTCGAAAAAACATGATGGACGACATGGGACGGCAACTTTGGCAGCGATCCTGTCATCCATGGCTTGGGGAAGAATGGGGACCCAAATCAGAAGAAGAAAACAAGGAGGCGCGCATGAAAAGTATCCCACTGCCTGTTTGACTGTTTGTTTCTTTATATATCATCGTCTCAGTCTGAAGTCTGAATAGACTAGAACAGAACAGAACAGAACAGCTGCGACTCTCCACGCTACCGAAGAGGCCACCTCCCCTCGTTACAGCGGCTCCTCCCACCCACCCAAGAGCTCACCTCCTCCGTCCTCTCGCACCTTATCTTCCTCGACGACGACTAAAAGATTCATTCGTTCTTTGAAGTAGACAAAAGATTTAATATCTATTCGACATCTTCTTCAACGTCAAGACCCAAGAGAAAAGCATTTCTGTAAATGGTTTTTCAAAAGATAGAATCCATATTTAGATTATGCCTCTCATGTCTTCCATATAAATACGGATACTCCGTTGAAGACTGATTTTAGACCTATTGGGTTTGGGTGGCAGTTAGTTCGTTGTTGGAGACGGGCTAAATACCCGCGTTTCTTCTCGGGGGAGAGACAAACAGCAGAGCTAGATTAGATACCACAGAGAGAGAGAGGGAGGGCGGCAGCGGGACTCGGGGGGATGGCTTTGCTGCAGAGCCAGAGCCTGCACGGCATTGGCTGCTGCAGCAGCATCGTCTTGGCACGAGCGAGGGTGCAGCAGTCTCTGGCAGCGGTGTCGCACTCGCAAGCGCCCCTCCTGCGAGCCAATGGCGGCAGGACGGGCCTCCCCTCCTCCACCTCCTCCCTTAAGGCTGGCAATGCGATCAGCTTCAGCTGGCGGAGGAGAAGGGACCTGCGCGTCGTCGCGGAGGCGGCCACGGCGGGGGCGGCCAAGGTCACGCCGGCCTCGTCTGGCGGTGTCAGCGTCAGCGACGTGCTCTGGCCTTCCGCCGGTGAGTCCCACAGACTTCGATGATTCCTTTTCCTCTTTTGGTGAATTCGGAGGTTTCTCTTCGATCCGATCTGCTGACTCCCCTTTGTCTAAAGCGCTCTCTGCTACTGCCAGATGATGACAACAATTTCTTGCATATTTATTTCCAGATGATGACAACTATTTCATGCATATTTATTTCAGAAAAACAAGTAGTTCTTGCATATTGGCGAACCAGCGCTAAGTTTTTGGGCTTTAAGAACAAGTTTATTACGAAGAGAAAGGCCTCCTGTTTGATCTGTTGCCCTCTGCAATAATGTTGATACCATGCAGGAGCATTCTTGGCCATGGCGGTACTGGGGAAAATGGACCAGATGGTGGCGTTCAAGGGAGTATCCTTGACGATTGCGCCCCTTGGAGCAGTCTGCTGCGTGCTTTTCAGCGCTCCAGACTCGCCTGCAGCCAAGGTGCATGGTCAACACACATTTTAAAATATTTGTTTTGAAGAAAATAACATCTTAAAATACAGTTCCACAATGTTTAATTTATGACTGTAGCGTAGGACGAAATAGCCGCTTTGGGCACCAGAGATGAAAAAGGGTCATACATCATCCTTTTCTTTTGAGAAAAGTGTTTGGTATGATGATAGATATAGACAAATTAGCCTCAGACACTTTTCTCACATATTCCTTATTGAAATGTTCCGCTGAATTCTCTAAATTTACTGAAAAAATATTAGAATGCTCCACAAACAACCACTTAGGCATAAATCTGATTAACCATGGTTGATTTAAGGGTAACTGAATTTAAACGAGAAAAGGCAAAGATATCATTAACCGAGAAGAGAAGAGTGGCAGACGCAATGACGTGGAAAAGCAAAGCATTGAGACCTCCATAGTTGCAGAAACAAAATATCCAGTTAAAAAGCATGTAGCTAATATTTTTGAAGTTAAAAAGCATGTAGCTAATATTAGTAAATTTTTTTTTGAAGAACTCAGCTCCAAGTCATTCCAATGTAACCACAAATTTAAATGTTTACTGAGTTATCTGATGTTTTCAAAACAATAAAATACCATTGTGGCAGGCTTACAGTTACCTTCTTCCATTTTGAGATGATTCAAGATTGTAGAAACCTGTAGCTACTTGCTTACAGCGAATCAAAATCTCTTGAAATCTACCTATGATAATCAATACTAACACAGTAATAATTTGTGACTGTACAAACTTGTAGCTACTCTAATGGCGAATCAAAAGATCTCGTGCTTCATCTATGATAATCAATACTAATACGGGTGGTAACAATTTGCAGAAATATAATATGTTCGTTGCCCAGATTGGTTGTGCGGCTTTTGGCGTATTAGCCCTCTCGTTGTTTGGGCCTGGCTGGTTAGCAAGAGGCGCAGCTCTTTCAGCCAGCATAGCATTCATGACCATCACGGGTGCCTCACATCCACCAGGTAAAACTCCCAAGACAAGAAAGTATGGTTCTGTTGCCCTAGCTGTCTGTACTTCATCTCCTCTCTACTGAACTCTTGTTTTGTTCGCTCCTTCATTTCTCATTTCTGAATTCTTGCAGCGGCAAGCTTGCCCATCTTGTTTATCGATGGCCCGAAGTTTCACAATTTGCAACTTTGGTACGCGCTTTTCCCTGGAGCTGCAGGCTGCATCGTCCTTTGCTTGATTGTAAGTAAATTGGACCTCACGGCTTTCTGAAAGAACATAAAGCTTAGTGCATAGAAAATAGAACATTAACCCTTATGCCACAATATTTTTGCAGCAAGAGGTGGTGCTTTACCTGAAGAAGAACTTCAAGTTTTGACTCAAGCAGCTTGACTCTATGGATTCTTGTGGCAGCGATTAGATTAATTATTCAATCATGCACCATAAATTACATTGCCTGCATTTGTGAGAAAGTTGCGAAAATGAAGGTTTACTGTCTCGTGCCTTGGTTAAAGAAGAAAGAAGACTTTCCTTGATACCTTGTGCTCATCAAAATGCAGAGGATACAAATGTGTACATACCATTCTCGCATTGAATGAAGTCTGACAAACTGTACACATCGGATTCTTGACAATTCTTTTTTCTTCTGGTAGAATCAATCCTGTAATGTAATTGTGCAAACTGAAATAGCCAGGAATACTTTATGATAACCTCTGGTTATCTGAAGGGAGACAAAACCATTTGTTCTAGAACAGAGTTGCAGTTGCATGGACAGAGCCCATAGTTACAGATTGCTGACCCAGACTCAGTACAACTCCGACTAACAATTCAAAAAGGTTAAATTCAGAAGCGCTTAGTAATGGAATGTTAGTGCAAGGACATGACACACAAAAAGAGTCTTTGAAAAACTTACAGATAGTGGATATGTGCTAAACTTATACGGCAAACTGACGACAGTTAATAGTTACATGAATGACACTGCACTAGTCCAACACTCACCTGACTACCTTATAAACTAAGCAGACAATTTAAGAATCAAGAAAAGGCTACCCAGTTATCTATGTCACTATACATCCCAGCCATCACCCCGGCTGTTAAAAGACCTCTTGGAAGTCAAATTCCCAAAGATTCCTGAAAACAAAGCAAGGCATTTGCTCCTAACATGGTAATGTGCCTGTGTGTTTCGACTAATGGCTACTCCTGAGAACTTAGACATATCAATTGCCCAAGCTGGTTTTACATACTCCACTGTGCTTGCCGAGCTTGCATTCGCAAATAAGAAATTTAGGAGAATATCCTCACAATTAAAGAAACTATCAACAATCTGCCTTCCTATCTCAGCCTCTTTGCTCCAGTACCTCTTAAAGGCTAGCTCATGATCCATAAATGCTGCTCCTGTTAGTATGATGTTATAACCTCCTTGTTGCCGAGCATACCTCTCATTGCGGTATTCCAGAGGCCAGCCCTCAGCAAGGCGTGGATAGTATCCAACGATCCTATCAGGGTGCTCCCTCCATACCTTGAACCCACGCTCTAAGTCATCACATGTCATCATGATATCATCATCAAGCTCCATAACAGCTCCTGTTTTAATTTCTTTGTCTATTTTGAATCTGTTGTTCAGAGTATTCTTGTTTTCAACTCTGATCCTAACAGGCACCATAGACTTCAATTCACCTTGCACTGGGGATCGACCTTTGTTCCAGACCACTACAATCTCCCTCACCGATGCACATTTAGAGTAATGCTCCACAAACATCTTCAGATTCCAAAATCGGGTGTCATAGGTCATGGTCAACAATGTGAACTGTGAGTACCTACCTCTAATAGGATATGGCTCTTCTGCACCACTGCCACCAAAGATGTAGTTAGTCCCCAAAAGAGTTAGGACTACTAATATCAATATTATAACAGCTATATAAACTCGGTCTTTCCAAGCTCTGTAATTAATTTTCCCACCAATAAGAGATCCCAACCTGTTCACATTGCAGATAAGCCAACTAAATTTATGGCACAGCAATACCTGCTTCTCTATATCAAAGGTGTCACTCCGTTTCTCAGTATGTGGTAGATACCATCTAAGTGGTAAGGTGCACTTGATTGCACCAATAAGCCCACCAAGTAGAAGAACCAAAATGCAAGCAGCACCATAAAACATACAGCCTACGGTCAGACGATGAATTGAGTCACCTGAAAGCACTCTGTCACCATCCATTACCCCAATCCAATGTTGACTTAATGGAAGCTTCTGGACATCAAGGTGATGGGACCTTGCACCATTCCATGCATTTCGATCCTTGAGGGGTTTGTCAAGGACAAATGGGACTGCGACTTCCTTGTATTGATCTGCTGTCAGGACTTCAACTTTGAATACTTGGATGGTATATCCATATCCACCACCACGATATTTGCCTATGCGATAAAGATTGTCATTATAAATGAATGGCCTGCCTCCATTTCTGGCACTTGGCTTGTTGCCTGTATTATGAATTGGATTCTGCTTGTGTGGATTCCAAGGACCAAGAGGAGAGCTGCTGTACCAAATAAAGAGTTCACCTGTCTGTTTTGCGCCATAAGAACTTAAATCTGATCCAAGGAGCCAATAGGAACCCTTGAAATATATGATGACCGAATCTACAAGCGGCCTCTCCAGAAGGACCTTTTCTAATTCCCACTTAAGGGGAAACTCCACGGCACGATATAACTTAAGGTTTCCTTTCTTCCTGCTTTCAGGCATCATGTAAGTCTGTCAAAGTAAGGCAAAGGAAAGAAAAACAGATAGATAGGAAAATCATTAGAACAAGCATTTCTTTGTTGATGATCAATAATGCACAATTTTCTCCAATACGTGAATAATATATTTACCTCGTTTCCATAACTAAACACATATGGGTAAGAAAGGTGCCACTCCTCATCCAACACTACACCCAGCTGCTGCCATGCTGTGCCAGCGTCCTTGCTCACGGCAGCAGCAATGTTGCCTTGTGATGCAATGGGGTTCTTGGTCTCGAAAAACATATAAATGGAATCCCCCTAAAGACATTGTAGCATTGAATTATGCATTCACCAAGAGTGGAGACAAACTGCAAACTAGTAAAAAAAAAAAAAAAGGGCGTACCCAGTGCAGAGAGCTCCCGCTCTGTGCGGGGTCTGGGGAAGGGTGTCAGTGGCAAGCCTTACTCTCGCCTGTGCAATACGAGGAGACCGCGACTCGAACCCGGGACCTTCCGGTCACAGGCGGTAAGACTCTGCCGCTTGCACCAGGCCCGCCCTTCAAACTGCAAACTAGTACTGTTTTTTTTTTTTTTTTTTGAAACCACCGCAGGACGTCAAAATTGTGACAACATCATGAGATCATTTTATGATTAATATGCCAACTCTTTATGTAACTGAGACTTGTCTGCAGCAGTAGATAATTCATCCCTTATAAATGCCCTATAAATTTCTAATAAGGCTAGGAAAGCAAAGCAAAGCTCCGAACCTGGATGAAGAGAAAGGGGTTGGCGACGAAGCTGCTAGGGAATCCAGCCTCCGCCACATCGGCGCACGTCACCACCGGATTCGCCACTGGCCATGCCGCTCCAGGGCCACTAGAGATCCTCCACTGCATCCACAAAAACCAAGCCAATTAAATAGCACCACTACGAGGAGAGGGAGAAGGGGATGAGCTCGGGGAGTCGGTTACGTGCTCGATGGGCTTGAGGGAGAAGGGGGAGTCCCCGAGGAAGACGCCGGCGGACCAGGACCCCTCGGCGTCGGCGCGGCACCCGCGGGTGGCCGGCGGGTGCGGGAAGCGGGGGAAGGCGGCGCGGGAGTAGGCGACCGCGGCGAGGGTGAGGAAGGCGAGCGTTGCGGCGAGGTAGGCGGGCGCGGAGGGCGCTGGAGGCTGGCGGCGGCGATGCTCCATCGCCGGCCGCGTGGGTGACGACGGCATGGATCGGTAGCGGTTAGAGATTTGTTGTTGATGATCGTGGCACGGCACCGCTGCCGCGAAAAGAGCAGGCAGCAGGGGACGAGGCGCGCCGCGCGCAAAAGATGGCGTCAGCGACTCAGCGTTGCTGCGTGGGCGGATTTCTTCGATGGGCCGGGCCCGTGATGACAGAAACTCGGAAGGAAAGGCCATGTTCGCGCTTCAACTTATCAGCTGTTGGACTTATCAGCTATAATGCTTTTCTCTCGTAATAAATTAACATTAGCTAACCATCAGCCGTGGCCGCGCGACATGGAAGAAGGCCAGCAAGGCCTTGTGATGATCCATGAACAAGAGGAGCAAGCGGGCCAAATGGAAACATGGCTCCGGTTTCTTATTATTTTATTAGTTTAAAATCGTGTTACTACGGCTAAGGCTGTGTTCGCTTATCTTCTAATCCGTCTTTTTCAGCTTGTTTTTTCAGTCGAAATAGTATTTTTCTCTCACAACAAATCAGTCGGAATAGTGTTTCGGATTGTTTTTTCAGCCAAGCGAACGAGGCCTAAGGCATGCAATATTTTAGAGAATCCAGATGCACGATTAATATATATACACACACACATACTCCTAGACGGAGAGGGAGCAGGATCACAAACTAGTTAGGCTGATCCCGTTTAGGGCCCGTTCGGTTATAGTAGAAACAGCCCAGGAATTAATCCCACTCATGAAATATATACAATTTTAACTAGTATTCCGGCCAATATTTTTTTCCAGGTGGTCATTCCTTGTGTAACGAACGGCCCCTTAGTGTTCCTGTCGTGTCGAGACGGAACAAGATTCTTAGGTCTCCCGTCCTTCCACGAACCAATGACCCCCGCGAGACCAGCTGAGCACGAAGGCGAAGGGCGAAGGGTGTAACGCGCTTGCCATATCGATCTCTCGGCGGCGCGGCGATCGTGCCTCCTTCCCGATCGAGGGAACCTCGGCGGGAATAGATGGAGCAGCTGCCTCGGGACGTGCTAGTGGACGTCGGGCCCGCTCATTTGTCTTATAATCCATAGTTTATTTTTTTTCAGCTGAAACAGTGAATCAGTCAATGGTATTTTTAGCTATGGTGCCAAACGAACAGGCCCCTAGGGCACCCTCCTGCCGCCGCGCACCCTCGCCGTGTCGCCCTGCGTCTGCAGGGAGTGGCGTGACGTCGTGGACGCGGACGCGCGCTGCCAGCTGCGCACGGACCTCCTCCCGGTCTCGGTGGCCGTCATCTTCATGATGACGAACGAGGCTGAGTACCCGGAATTATTCGTCCGGCCATCCATGGCGCGTAAGATCGCCGGCGATCTCCCAAGCTACCTGAAGATGGACAAAGACGATCACGGCTACTCTCTCGCAGCCATCTCCGATTGCCGCAATGGCCTCATCCTGCTTGAGGATCACGTGATCAACCCGGCGACGAGGCAATGGATGCGCTTGCCGCCTTATCCGACCTTGCCCGAGGAAAAACGGAGCTATTACGATTATTGGTACCTTGTGTTCGATCCCACGTTATCGCCATATTTTGAGGTGTTTTCGATGAAAAGTCCACTTGATTACAAGGACGAGTCGTTGGATTACATGTTAGTACGTATTTACTCATCTAGCACACAGAGGCTCCGTGAGGAAGAACACACAGCAACTGCTGCCAACGTATGGTCAAAATTGGATTGCGGACATTGGCATGCTGTCTACCGACATGGAGCACTCTACGTGTACTGGATGTTAACTTTCATTACGAGGTAGTCACTTGTCCCATAAACCTATATATATGTTTATATATTTTGATTTCTTCCATTGACGTTTTGAAGTATGCATGGTTGCTTATAGTAAATTTTTGCCAATGGTTTTATGTTGCAGGATAAACGTGTCCACTAATAAAGGGGTGTTTGGTTGCCCCTCTTAAATTTTAGTCGCTGTCCCATTAAATGTTTGGACACATGCATGAAGTATTAAATATAGACTAATTACGAAACTAAGTGCATAGTTTTCGACTAATTTGCGAGACGAATCTTTTAAGCCTAATTAGCTCATGATTTGACAATGTGGTGCTACAGTAAATATATGCTAATGATGGCTTAATTAGACTTAAAAATTCGTCTCGTGGAGTACTGATGGATTATATAATTTGTTTTTTTATTAGTATCCAAATACTCTATGCGATATCCTCCCGACACATCTCCTAAATTTTAGTAGCTGAATTCAAACACCACTCAAGTAAGTAATTGACCAGCCGCCTGACATTAACTCGACAAGGTATCATCAATTCCGTCTTGGAAAGTCAGTGAATGGGGTACATTTTGCGGTGGCTGGTTATCAGGAGGGACTCCAAGTTTGGTTCCTGGATGAGTCTGGTAGCAAGGCGGAGTGGGTACTGAAGCATGTCACCAGGCACCCATTCAGTCATTATCATACTGATAGGCCCTGGATTTTACAACATGGTTCCTACGGCTACGATGATGATAAAGAAGAAAACAACAGAGAACCAACAGCAGCGGAAAATGATTCTGATTGGGACTCTGATGATGCTGATAATGCTGCTGACATTGAGCTTGACTCCTGCCCGTATATTGAAGTACTTACTTGGATTCCATCCTTACAGAGATATTGTCTTCTTGGTTTTGTCGAGGAAAGTCGTAGCGTATTATTTTAATAGCTCAAAGATTCAACATTTGGGAGAGCTGCTCATCAGATATTTAGCCTGTTCGTTTCGGCTGGATTGGCTTATAAGCCTATGGTTGAAGTACTGCTGGCTGGTTTGATGTGAGAGAAAAACACTGTTAGCTGGCTAATAAGCCAAGCCAGATACAGACAGTTACAGCCTGCGGCTAATTGTTATCAAGACATACGGGAGGGTTTCGTATACACCAGGGTTTTCAATTTCGGTATTGCAAAAATTTCGGCCACCACCGAAACTACCGAATTTCGCGAAATTCGGTCAAAATTTCGGCGAATTTTTTTTAGAGACTAGCACATGAAGTATGCTTTTTCTTAAAAAAAACATTTAAATCTAAACAAATATTAGTATGATTTATGACTACACATCTATTGAATACAAAAATATGCAATATAAACAATAAAAATCGAGTCTAAAGTTATATAACACATGTATTAGTGTATTACAAAATTTCGGATTTTTCTTTCGGCCACCACCGAAATTACCGAATTTCGCGAAATTTCGCCGAAATTTTGAACCCTAGTTACACACCTACTTGGATTGGAGAGTTGCCTGGAGCCAATTATCTAGTAAGATCAAGAAACTCGTATAGTATAGAGGAAGAGGACTTGCTGCATAGTATAGAGGATTAGTATGCATCAGAGTTTGTGAGCCAATGCAGTAGATCGCCACGTGTAATAAAAATGGTGGAGTATGTTCTGATGATCTACCAGAAGCAGAGAACACGAGTCTTTTTTGCGCGACCATGCCTTGGCACGTATTTTTACTAAGAGAAAATAGAGTTTAGTGCAGACAAATACACAGTAATCAAACGATTACCATGTAACGGTGAGATGGAGTGCTCTGACAACGGGCCATCAGAAACTGAATAGGATTAACTTTTTAAATTCACTTATTTATAGTAATACATATGAGAATCAAACTAATTTTTTTGTAACATCAATTTCAGATTCAGAATTAATTTTAAGAGCAATTCATTTCAAAAATAAGGATTGTACTGAAATAGATAGAATTACCTCAAGATTATTCTTCCAATTTACATCCGGAATCAAGCTAGGCGCAGGCACAAGGCGTTTGAACATCTGATCATGCGCCCCGCCCCCGCAAAAGGATGGATAAAACGCGTGTTTAGTTCCCACACCAAAATCCCAAAAAGTGCTACAGTACCTATCACATCGAATCTTACGATACGTGCATGGAGCATTAAATGTAGACGAAATAAAAAACTAATTACACAGTTTGGTTGGAAATTGCGAGATGAACGTTTTGAACCTAATTAGTCCATGATTGAACACTATTTGTCAAATAAAAATGAAAGTGCTACAGTAGCCCAAATTCCAACTTTCACCCAACTAAACACGCGCTAAAGTCAGCCTAGCCAGGTGCATTGCCGCGTGGTATGGTGTTATTGCTTCCTGTGATTGCGGCAGGATGAGGGCTTGGTGAATGGCTTCATTGGAGTTCGAGTAAAACGTACCTTCAAGTTCAAGATAGCACATGATGACTTGAACGAGGTCCCCAAGCATTAGTGCATTACCAGATGTAGAAGACTCCCTCAGATGTAGACACGAATTTTCAATATAAGATAGTAAAATATACCTTCAAGAAAATCATCTATGATGGAAATCAAATATTTGTTTCTGAGTTCTAACCTATTTCCGGAAGTCCACAGGCACCGTAATGTATTTGTCTCAATGGGCAACTCCAGTGCATAGGGTGGCAACATTCTCGCCAGAGTACAGAGAACACCAACCATGCAATAATTTGGAGCACCGAAAACCATATCAAGAATAAACATGCATATCCATCACTGGATGTGCAAATGACATCAAAATTGCTTTATTTACAGTTCTCAAATATTTCTAACATACAGATGTTACAGGGTTCACAATATCTTCCTAACCTTTAGATATGAGTACACGAGGAAAAATCCAGCTACCGCTCCAACTACTATTCCACCAGTCGTCGCCCAAAATGCCCACTGCTCGAAAACAAACTTATTGTCAACGATGGGGCAGGCATGCTATATTAACTATGGATAGTGCCGATACATGGCACAGAACCAGAAAAAAAGGCCAAGAGTGCAAGGCTATACCGCATTTGTTTCGAGATATGATTTAAGATTCATGCCAAATATTCCTACAAACAAAGTACCCGGCATTAGTCTAAGAGTGGTGTGGCAAATGTATCTAAAAATAACTTGATATAAAACATAATATTTACAAATTATAACAAAATTAAGATTCCTATACCTGCAATTAATGCCCCTATTGCAACGCAAAATGTTCCCACTTGAAGAAGCAGCTCCACTCTACTTACTTCAAGTCGTCGGGAACTGCAAGGGTTCCAAAGCAATGGTAAGCAAAACATAACCCATTATATGTTCAAATTTAGAGCAAGTTTGGCACATCCATTTCTCATGACAAAATTAGCAGTATTTCATAATTCTTGATTGTAGTATGCAGGATTCAGAAAACAAACATGAAACATGAGCCCACAGAGAGAGCTGAGAGGCGCAAGTAACATGCAGTATTTCCCGTCTTCACTTGTGAGGCATCTAGACACTAGACAATAAGTTGGCCATACTTTGGATGACTTCTGTCTTATGTATTCATAGTAATTCAGGTTGATGAGCATGTTTCTAAATACACACTTGGTCAGCTTCAAATTCAGAAAAGAAACCAGTAGGAATGACGAAAACAATATCATTTTTTTTGTACCCTGGCAGAAGCAATGAATATACTATTATATTGGTCATGTGGCAGATACTAGTTTATTTTTATATTCAAAGTTGTTGTATCTACTGAACTCTTATTGGCGCCTTTATTTTAATATTCAAATCTATAGGGGAAGCCAATAGTTCCCACAAATGTATGTATCATCAACTACATCTTAGTAAGAGAGGCATTAGCGAAAGAGAGAACATGTAGCAGCTCTTGAGCATCTCTTGAGCTCAGCTGGTGACAATGGACAGACCTTAAGTTCACAGCAATGGAGTCTTCCATTTCTCTTGCAGAATCCAGAAGTCTCTCTGCTTGACCATGGCATGATTCACATCTGAAGGAATGCACAATAAAATGAAAATGGCTGCCAGCAAGAAAAAGATTAAGAACCAAAAAACATAGTGTTTGCTGGAAATGATAGGAATACCGTTGAAGATAATTTTCCAATAACATTTCAATTTCTTCCTCTTCCTCTGTTAAAGCCAAAAAAGTTATTCATAAATCAAGTCAAAAGCAACAATTTGTTTCCAAAAATAAGTAGATCACAGATCATAAAAGGAAACTTCAATGCTGTCAGAAAAAAAATCTTATCAATCAAACAAAAACCCAAAGAAACACAATCTCCTAAGTGAATAAAATTATAATCCACTCCAATTTTTTAATTCTAGTTGTCTTCTTTATTTTCACCGAAACTGTTTTTTTATAAAACATTACATGGTACTTGTTCTTTGACATATGAAATCCTTATGTTTAAAGTAATGTAAAAATTGTTAGATATGTACACATGTTTTATACATGTTGTACAAGCATATGGCTATAAACACATATCTAACATACATATATGCCTGCTATAAGATTTCTTCCAGATAAATAAATAGCACAGAATTACATAGACTAAGCTGTGAAAATCCTTGGTAAACGCAGTTTTTTTTTGTTTTTTTTGTTTTGCATATGCCAATTTAACTAGACAACTAGTCTAATAGCATGACATCGATTGGCGTATTAAGTATCCAGCTAAAGATGCAAGCTTTACCGAGATAAATACAACAGTCATAATCTCCAGAAATATGCAAAGTTACAATGATAAATTACAGGTGCACCTTCAGCAATCTGCTTCTCTAAAGGAACAGAGCACTCCATGTTATCACTCAATCTATCAAGTGTGCAATTTCTCCCCATTATGCATATTCGTCGGATTTCATGAGGATCATCCAGGAGATCAATAAGCATCTGTTTGAGGTCACCTGCTCGTGAACCCAGCTCAACCTTGACACATGAGTACATACATAAATAAAATCAAAATAAAGTTTGAGAAGTGGCTGCTGAAATTGATTCCAGAATGTAGTTTTTATACCAATGCTTGTTTACTTAGACGAAGCTGCTCCAGCACATCAGCTGTCAATCGATTTGGTAGAACTTCTAGCAATGTAGCCACCTGAGATGCAAGTGGAAAGCAATATTTGTCATCAAAGTTTTAAGTGACCGAGTAATATATGATTCAACAAAATGCAAAGACCTATGGTGGCGTTTAAACCACCAAGCAGCTCATAAACTTCATTTCACAATGAAATGAAAGCAAAAACTACTAACTGCAGTAGTGAACTACTAAGTCCCACCATACCTAGATCGGCACATTGAAAATGTAGAATCAACTTGGTAGGGCTATTCCTACTGTATCTCAAAGGAGCAGAGTCAAAAGCTGACGACAAATTAATGGATTAACTTTCTGAAAGTGCTGCAATGACATTTGGCACAGCATGTCCTGTATGAGGTCTGTTGTAGAGTTTGTCACTTAGTAGCCAAAACTGGGAGTATATAATCTCTTATTCTTTGTACTGGTTGACATATCTGAAGATCAGGAGCTCGGATTAGTTAAGATGGGAAATGTGTTATAGGAAAGGGATGGACTGTGAATTTGCAGTTGGGCTTCTGGAAGGCATATAAGAGATGGAAATAACTGGAAGCATTGCTGTTTGAATTCCACTGTGTGCACTATAATGAAAGTTGCCTAAATTGAAATCCCAATGAAATAGGGGATGGGAGTAACAGCTTAAAGGTTTGAAGCCAATGATTGAGAAGCATGTAAGTGACAATGCTTAAATGGAGTATGCAGTAAAAAAAAAACACATCACCGTGTACAGTTTTCTACAAGAAGAGCAAGAATTATATGTAATATAAAAAGTTTAAGGACGCAGAGACTTCTTTGGTACTCACATGAGGCTCAATTTTCATTAGTCTCTGCTCCAATCTTTGTATTCTAGAAATAAGTGCAGCTTCAACAACCTGAACACATGGAAATCATGATGAAAGAGCAGTTCATATTTCCAACCGACACTTTAAATTTACATGAAAATGCAAGCACATAACATTTTCTTAAATGCAGAGGACATACAATAAAATACCACATTGTGCTACAAATATTTTAAACAAAAATAAGCGTATGATTAAATAAGATCAACCAGAATAGTATACATTTAGTGTATAATGGATGATGCCTGTACAATTGCTCAATATTCAAAAATCAGATTAGGGATAACAGGAAAGTCTTGCTTCAATAATTAATTTGGGTGTTGATGCAAATTTAATTTTCATAAGAAGCACTTATTGATGTTTACTTAGCGTATCTGTTGAAAGTACAATGCAGATGTAAACAGAAATATGTGCTGTTGTTAATAATCCCGGAATTCTATGCAACTTAAATTCGCAGAAAACTTTTGATGGAAAACAGAGAAGAAAATACATTTTACTTGGCAGGATATCAGTATATCACAGGTTCACAGCTCCTCCCAGACCACGAATATGGATTATTGGATATATCCGTTACCTCAAGCTGAAAAGGCATTGCGGGCCCACCATTGATGTTTCTTGGATTTAACCTTGGCAGTAATAACCCTAGAAAGGCCTTCCCTCCTGGGCTAAATAAGTTAAAAACATAATTGATCAGTTCATAAAACAATTAGTAAGATCATGAAAAGGAAATAACTATAATTATAAGATGAACACTGACCTGTTATAGTTGAATATAAGAACACGCTCATACATAGCAATTGCTCGCAAGGAACCAAGATTGAGTAAAATAGCTTGCTCACGTACCTACAGACATTAAATGATGAAACATGGTTTTCACATGTTATAGAAAGGATGTCTTTAGGAGCCATATGAATGAAGGTGCAAGTAGACAATGTAAAGCACAAAGTACACCAAAGTACAAAATCAGGAAATAATGGCATCCCAACTAGAAGGCATCAATACATGGGTTAAAAAAGGGTTAAGAAAAGGCAGGAATATTCTAGATGTAAATCAGCAGTAATTGTCCTTAATATTTAACTCATAAAATGCAAGCATTTGTGCCCTCCATGATCTACTATAAAAGTGAAAGCATGACAGAAATGGTATGATCACCCTTTCAGACTCTAGTCATCTAGTGTGTACATCATGGTAATATTGATCATCAGTATACAACTGGAAAATGCAGTGTAGCATAAACAAAGGACACTCAACACAGCTATATATAAAAGCGTTCTATTACCAGCAGGGAAGGCATTGAATTCATTAACCATAGTGACGGGTCAACGCTTCTAGTATCTCGTAGGCGGAGACCTAGAATGACAAAAGATGGAAATCAGAAGAAGTCTTTGCATGTAAATGGAATCATAAGATAGATAGTCAATTACACGAATTGGGCATTTTACAGTTAAAAGTAGTACAAAACAAAGTTGATGTATGTGGCATGTGTGCATTGATGAGAAACATGTTCCTTGTGCATACCACTAGATTTCAGTAGCTGCCGCCTGCTTATTTTCTTGGTGGACATCCTCCCATTAGATCTCACTTCTATCGCCTGGATAAAGTTAATTTTGCGGCAAGGTTAATGACCATATGTATTTTGCAAGGTTGTAAATTACAAAATATCTAACGGCCAGATACGCGTATGCTTATTTAGATTCAGATACGTAATGCTCAGATTAAAAAGTGTTCAATGGCTGGCAACAATGGAATATGAAACAGCATGTGAACAATCAGTGAGAAGCCATTTGCGGATTTCTGGCTAGCTTGCTAGCCGCTTACCTCGTAGACGGGCTCCCTGATGCCGAGCGGGATGTAGTCCGCCGCGAACCGCTCCGAACCCCTTGCCGCCTCCTCCTTCGTGGCACCAGTACCTCCTCGCTCCTGAGTATCCTCCTCGCCCTCCTTGGTCACCTCGCCCTCCTCTTCCTCATCCTCCACCTCCTCCTTGGTCACGGCCCGCCCGTCATTGCCCTCCACGGCCCGGGGAGGCACCAGGAGCGGCAGCGGCAGGAGCCCTCCCTTCCTCACGCTCGAGAGCCCCGGAGGCAGCCTCGGCAGGCGGTAGCGGAGGCATGCGCCGACGGCCGGCTGCAGGAGCGGGAACGGGAGGACGAGGAGGCCGGACTGCGACGGCGAGGACAGCGGCACGGACGCCATGGCGGGGGCATCAATCGCGGGACCGCGCGCGGTGAAATTTCTCGCCCGAGGCTGCTGACGGCCTTCGGTAATGGCTATTTTCCCGTTGGAGAAGGCGACGGAGGGAGCGAGGCGGGAGCGGGAGGACGAGACGCTATCCGGACCTGTGGTTGAATTGGTGGCTGTGCGTTCTCCTCCTCGGAGAGACACGGGCCGTCCGATCCTCCATCCCACGGCTGGGCATGCTGGCACGTGGGCAGGCGTTGGCAGGTGGGTACCAGTTCGCGAGCGAGAGCGACAAGTGCGCGGTGGAGAATAGTTGCGGACTTGGGGGCGACGAGACGCCGGCGTCAACTTCAGTTTGTCTTTTGTTTGCATAATTTTAGCATCTTTTTCTCTCTCTTTTTTTTTGAAAGATATCGTTGCGTCAGTGGAAAAGGTGTCCAATCTGGACGGCATGTCTTTGGCTCTTTGCCAACGTGGAAAGACCGAGCCCAGTGGAAATGCAAAATCCGAACTCTCCTGTCTCCCATCTCGTCTCTTCGGCTTCGTCGACAGGGACGACCACGCCGACGGAGGTGGACGACGGCTGGTGGGTCTGACCGAGTCTACGTGGCGAGTGTGACCGTGGTTGACTCAAGTCAGTGATGCTGACGTGGTGGTCAAACATAGGCCGTCTATCCGGGGGGGTGAGCGTGCAAGGCTCAAAACAGGGCTTAGCCCTACAATTCAAGTTTATTTATTCTAAGCATGATGATAGCTAGATGATGCTCATGATGAACTGTTTAGCATGGTGATTTATATCTGGATCAGTACAACGATGGTGATACAAGCCAGGATCACTAAATATTTAGGAGAGTTGCTTAGAGCAATTACTGCTAATAAGCAAGGTGTCGAAGCAACCGGAGAAAAGGGACAGCCGGCCATGGCTCATGACGGGGGAGGGGGAGTAGCAGCGGCTGAGAATGGCAAGTAAAATAAGTTGTAAGCCTCAGCTACTTCCATGTACCACATTGCTTCACGGTCTGGCTGAGAAGAGAGGTCCACCATCTTATGCACCTGCCATAATAATCAAGTTCATAGATCACTTTGACTGGCTAAGGAATTAGATAGCTACTTTACTCAAAAAGATTGATAACTTTGATTCGCCAACATGGATCATAAAGAAATTTCCCTCACAAGAACCATCAGAGCACTCGATTGGTGGATTTAAAGAAGCATGGGGAACATTACATGTCAGAAAAAACAGCCTCTTTGTTGTGTATAGAGCACACAAATAAAATTATGTAATGTGAATAACTATTATAAATGTCCCTTTATTTTCTAGAAATGATGACAGGAAAGTCTTATAATTTATATGCAGACCGGCTCAATCAAACGTCTTAAGAAATCAAGGAGTGGCATGTTATGTGAAGAGTAAAGACTTATCAATTTATCATAGCACCCTGTTTTCCTGGATGTAACTAAGTTCGATGCTAAGCAGCTCCTATCAGTAAAACTAGTAAAATTTGTTCCTCATCACTGGAATGTATTAGCATAATTTGCAATGAGCTCAGCCTAAGAAGTGAAAATTACATACGCTTTTCTTTTCTACTTCCTCTAAGTCAACGAAGCATTAGTTAGGGTTGACGAAACATGAGTTCACTGAATTGATTTTTTTTTTGGATCATTCAAAATGAAGTTTGCAATAATATTAAAGAACAAAGATCACAGAAAGAGAACCTCCAATTCTTAGTACTGAGGACCTCCAATACTTGGTAAACGGCTGGAAAAAGGAATACAAGAAGACAGGGGCAGACATGAGGAGTGACTAGTGAGGAATATGGCACCTTGATAGCTGGATAATTGTCCTTGGACTCTGCTGCAATGTATGCACCAATAACCATTACATACATCCCTACAGCACAAGAGCGGTCATCAGCCAGTGTAAAAAAAAGGTAACCCAGAAAACAACCTACCATTTATAGAACGCAAACAGAATACTCCCTCTGTACCAAAATATAGCCACTTTAGCTTTATCCTAGTTTAAACTTATCTAACTTCGACAAATTTTATAAGAAAATACACCAACATCTACAACATCAAATTAGTTTTATTAAATTCTCCATGAAGTATGCCTTAATAGTGCATTTATTTGAACCTATTGATGTTAATACATTTTTGTAACTTGATCAGTTTGAGAAGATTGATGTAGGACAAAGATTGAGTGACATGTAATTTAGGACCGAGGGGATAGCATATTAACATCTATGCAAATAGTCACTCTTCATTCTTCAAGATTACTAAGAATAATATAATTGAATAATATTTCGATTATGTGAGAGCTATGCATGGAATTTATGGTTTCTCACAACATAAGGTAAGATAAAAAAACTAGCAAGATTAAGAACCGGAACCTGGCCGCCAGTACTCGCCCTCTGCTTCTTTGGGCAAGACGAAGAGGTCGGCGATGCAGGACCCGTCATCCAGCAACAAGCGCCCATCGCCGGCTTCGTTGTAGTCCGCTGACAGGATCACACCCTGCCGCAGCGAGTCCTCAGGCTACGACAAACAAAATGCAGGTGGGAGAGGGAGGAGAGAGAGGAGGTTAATTTGGGGACCTGGATCCAGGCGCGCTGGAAGCGGATGCCGTTGAGCATCTGCGCGGCAGAGGAACCCTCAGAGGACGGCGCCTCGGTGCAGTCGGCGAGCTGGGAGCCGAAGATCTTCAGCGCAGCGAGGGTATAGTCCATGGCCACCGATCACCGGACAGCCGGTCGCCGCCGCAGGGTTTGGGGTGACAATGGATGTTCGGGTGTTCAAAAGCGCTGGCACTAAGGGCGTGTGTGGGCTGGACTGCTCGGGCCGTGAACTGGCCATTTTCTTTCTTTGGATCACGTAAAAAGCCCATCAAGAGGAGCTCGCTCTGAGGCGCATCCGCACCAAACCCATCAAGAGGAACCCCCTCTGCGGCGCCCTCTCGAAACTCGAAAGCGTCCTGTAGTTCAAGCTCCGCCGGCCAATAGTCAAGGTCGCTACTCGCTAATCTCCGCCGGCCACGCCGCAATGGCGCCTGGCGCTCCGCGAGAGGATGTCCTCGGAGGGGGCCAAGCGGCGCAAGACGAAGCGCCCCAGTCACCGCAGGAACGGGGAGACGCGAGGCAGAGAGAAGAGGATGGCGGCGTCGAGGAGGCCGACGAGGAGGAGGAGGCTCCCAGTCACCTCCCGTTCGCGCCATCTTCCGAGGTGCGTGGCTCTCTTCCCTTTGTCTACTGCTCACATCCCAGTCCCACTGCTATGGTGGCGTCGATGTCGCCTTGGGCCTTGGCCCTTGGGGTCTCCGCCTCACTGGCATTCCGTCGAGCAGTTGGTGACCTTCGTGTGGCCACCGGTTATGGACGACTTTCTTTTAGCTAAAGTCTTGGAAAGAAGTGTTTGGCTGGCATTTCCGGTGCTCTGCTGATGCTCGATCTCCTGCTTGTAATTTCCTGCAGCTGCTTGATGACACGACAACAGTTGACCCCAGCTACACTATCTCCCTTATACGGCAGCTACTACCCCAGAGTTCCAATGTGGAGAAAGAGTTCAGGTAAGCGATGCGTTTAGAGGTGAAATTTGTATGTTAGCAAACAAGATGACTCTTGATACCAAACAGTGTGAAGCAAGGTGTCCCAGAAGAGAAGGATGCAAATTCTAGTAATGGGGAATCAGCACAGCCTGATTATAAGGATCCATGGGAAGAGTGTGGTTGCATTCTGTGGGACCTTGCAGCTAGTAAACCTCAAGCAGAACTTATGGTGAGTTATCAGTATCTTATTACTTATGTTTACAATAGATTGTTATGCTATGCCTAGCTTGTTATCTCATCTATGCTTTCTTTACAAAAGAAAAGGAGTGGAAAAAAAAACCAAAGACCTTGCACTGAGATTTCAATATAAGTATTCTATGTGTGTTGGTGGACACATGTTGTAGGCTTGTAGTGTAAGTGGATCCAGTGCTTGTTGACAATGCAGATCTTTAATTCTTGTAGATGAACAATCTTGTACTTGAAGTGCTTTTGGCAAACCTTCATGTGACTCAATCCCCTAGAGTAAAGGTGAAGTAAAACTTACCTTTTTTAATTCTTGCCCCACTGCCCCACATTTTTTATAACCATTATCTCAGTTGTATATTGGATGTCTTATCCCTACAGGAAATCTGTCTTGGAATCCTGGGAAACCTAGCCTGTCATGAATCTCTAGTTAATGCTATCAGCCTGCACAATGGTTTGACTGCTACGGTTCTGGATCAGCTATTTCTAGACGACTCTGCTTGCCTTTCTGAAATATTCAGGTTGTGTTTTCAATACTATGGTGTAGATTTAATCTAATTATGGTTACCATGCATTGCCTTCTTGGTATCTGATTTGCTAAAATAAAACTTGTACACTGTTAACCGTTTCCCTTTTCCTTTGTTGTCTCACTGTACATCACTAAATTGTTTGCTTTACCAGCATTATTTTAGCTCTCTAAAGTCTGTGATCTTGGAACAAATCATGTGAAAGAGATCTAGCATCTCAATACAGCCATTACTATCGGACTGATAAGTACTGAGAATCACGTTGTTTCATGTTTCCTTTACAATCAGTTTGTGCAATGTTTATGAAGTAGGCAAAAGGTCTAGTTTGGTTCTACCATAGCAGTATGCAAATGTCCCCACTCAAAACTAGTCATGCCTATGGCATTTGTTCTGTGCAGAAATACAGTTGCATTAACTCTCATTTGCTGAATTGCAGATAAAAAATTGTTTGAGCCAACAGCCCTTTTGGTAAACATGTAGCTATTTTCACTTTGTTAGTGTAAGAAAGTTCGAATTATGGTTTATGTTCTATACTTGACAACCGTATATCTAACTGATCATGTCAATCTGGAAAGAAAAATATATAGGAAAAAAACAGTGAATGCATAATTGTTGAGAGACACTCAGTTTTGTACTAGCAGTTAGCTTCTCGGCGTGGTGACCACGGTCACCCACGAGTCTTAGACGTGCACACCGCGCACCCACCACGGTTGTAACTTGTATATATACTGAATGAGATGCAATGGAACAGTTGTTGGCCATATTCTTTCTCTCTACATGGTATCAGTAGACGCAGCTTGATCCTGCTCGCCTCTCTTCCGCAACCGCTGTTCGCCTCCGGCAACGCCGTCCACCATCGCTGCTCCCTCTCTTCTCAGCTGCTCTCGCTTTCCGGCGCCATGGACACCAACACCAACCCACACTTCGAGTTCCACCAGTCCGACGCTGACTCCTACTCCTCCGAATCCTCCGTCGACTTCAATGCATCCTTCGACGCGCCGTCGGCGGCCGTCTTGCAGACGGTGAACATCAAGACGCATGTCCCCGTCGAGCACGATCTCGCCGAATCGAACTACACCGAGTGGCGCTGCTTCTTCGATGCCTTCATCGGCAAGTTCGGCCTCGGCTCCCACCTCTCTTCCCCGCCAACCGCCGACGATCGCCGTGATTCGGACTGGGTCATGAAGGATCAGTGCATCCTGAATTGGCTCTACAACTCGATGTCCAAGGACGTCCGCGCCATCGTCCGTGTTCCCAAGGCCACGGCCTACTCCATCTGGAACGCCGTCCACAGACAACGAGCTTCACCGTGCTGTCTACTTGGAGGCGGAGTTCAGGAGCCTTGTCCAGGGCGACATGGACATCACGACCTACACCGGTAAGCTGAAGCGCCTGGCCGATGCCTTGCGCGATGTCGGCCAGCCGGTTCGCGAGACCTCCCAAGTCCTCAACATGCTTCGCGGCCTCAGCTCCAAATTCCAGCACACCGTCCCGGTGATCACTGCCAAGCACCCGCCGCACACGTTCCTCTCGGTGCGCTCCTATCTGCTGCTCGAGGAGCAGTACGACAAGGAGCAGGCGAAGGCGGCGCAACATCAGGCTCTCCTCGCCACCGCCGGCGGCCGTTCCACCTCTATTCCAACCGGCGATGGCGGTTCTAGCTCGGCTGCCAAGCCCGCGGCTCCTACAACCGCTCCACGTTCCAAGGTCGTGGACGCGGTCAACCGGGCGGTTCCACATCTATAGCTTGTCCACCAGGTCCCACGTGGGTTCCCAAGCTGAACCCATGGACCGGCATGGTGCAAGCCTGGCCCATGCCGTTTCGCGTCCCGGGTGCCGGCGTTCTGGGTCCCCGCCTCGGCACACAGCCTCAGCAGGCCTACTTCGCCGGCGCTGCGCCAACCCCACCGCCGATCCCTACCACCGGCACCGCGTCGCCGGATGTGTGGAACCACCAAGCCCCCCTCGCTGCGCTCGCGACCTCCGGTGTTCCACCCTCTGGACCGCAGGCCACGGAGTGGTTCCTCGACACCGGCGCATCGTCTCATATGGTCTCGAACGCCGGTAACTTTCCCTCCCCTCTCCCCCTTTCTCACTCTACTTCCATCACCGTTGGCAACGGCGCAACGCTGCCTGTCACTCATCGCGCTGCCACCGCCATTGCCACAGCTCACTCTCCCCTTCACTTACACAACATCCTTGTTTCTCCTTCTCTAGTGAAGAATCTTATTTCCGTTCGCTCTCTCACTCGTGACAACAATGTTTCCGTTGAGTTTGACCCCTATGGTTTCTCTATCAAGGACCTCCCCACTCGCACGGTGATCCTCCGATGTAATAGTGGCGGCAACTTGTACCCCCTGGCACCACCATCGCCGGAAGCGCTCGTTGCCACCACTGCTACTGTTGATCTGTGGCATTTGCGGCTTGGTCACCTAGGGCGCCATGCTCTTTGTCAAGCTCTTCATCATGTTGATTTTACCTGTTCCAAGTCATCCTCACATGTTTGTTCATCTTGTCAGTTTGGAAAACATGTTAGATTACCATTTTCATCTTCTGAATCTGTTAGTTATGTTCCTTTTCAAGTCATACATGCTGATGTCTGGACTTCACCTGTTTCTAGCTGCTCTGGATTCAAATATTACCTTGTCTTGATTGATGATTTAACACATTACGTCTGGACATTTCCATTGCGCTGCAAATCAGATGCCTTAGCCTGCATTTTGTCATTTCACGCCTATGTCAGCACCCAATTCCAGCTTCTCATCATCTCCTTCCAATCTGACAACGGCAAAGAATTTGTCAATCAAGCACTACACACATTTTGCAGCTCATGGCATTGTTTTTCGTTTGTCATGTCCCTATACTTCTCAAAATGGGACCGTTGAACGCATTATACACACTCTGAACGACTGCGTTCGCAGTCTGCTCCTGCACGCCGGCATGCCCCCTTCGTTCTGGGTCGAGGCTCTGGCCACGACGACACACCTTCTCAATCGTCGTCCCTGCCAAGCCACCGGCTCTCAGACACCGTTCCAACGCCTGCCTGGCGCACCACCCACCTACGACCATCTCAGGGTCTTCGGCTGCCTATGCTTCCCGAATCAGGCCGCCACAATGCCTCACAAACTCGCCGCTCGCTCGACCGCCTGCGTGCTGCCGGGGTATCCCATTGACCACCGCGGCTATCGGTGTCTCGATCTTGACACACAACGGGTGATCACTTCTCGTCATGTGACATTCGATGAGCATACCTTTCCCTACCGCTCTCCCCCGTGTGCTGAAAATTCCTCTTCTGCTGGCACTGTTCCTCATCCGACAACAGACACCGTTGTCATTCAGGAACTCCCTCAGCCGCGCGTTCCCTTTCAGTCGCGCGTTCTAGCTCCTACAGCTACACCATCACCCATGTCTACTCCTGCTGGGGTTGTGCCTTCTGCGCCGCACTCACCCACCATTGTGGCGTCACCTGCAGCAACATCCCCAACCGCAGCGACCCCCCAGTCGCCCGCTGCTGTCGCCGCCTCTGCACCTCCGCCCGCTCGTAGCCACCCAATGATCACCCGCGCCCAGGCTGGGATAGTCAAACCCAACCCACGCTATGCGCTAGCCACTGCTGCATCTCCTCCTCCCACCGATAGCGCTGGCATATCTCCATTACCATCCTCGGCGCGCGCCGCACTCCGGGACCCTAACTGGCACGGCGCAATGGAGCAGGAGTTCCGTGCTCTTCAGGCTAACCGCACATGGCACTTGGTCGATCGCCCGCCCGGTGCCCATGTCATCTCCGGTAAATGGGTTTTCCGCCATAAACTCAATCCGGACGGCACCCTTGAACGCTATAAAGCACGATGGGTTGTCCGTGGCTTCACACAACGCGTTGGCATTGACTTTGGCGAAACCTTCACGGCGGTGGTTAAGCCCGCCACAATTCGGACCGTGCTCACCATTGCTGCTTCTCGCCGCTGGTCTACGCGTCAACTCGACGTTTCCAATGCGTTCCTCCATGGGAATCTTTAGGAACACGTTCTATGCCAGCCTACGGGCTTTGTTGATGCTACGCGCCCAAACACAATGTGTCTCCTTGACAAATCCTTATACGGTCTTCGTCAGGTTCATCGAGCGTGGTTCAACCGGTTTGCCGCCTTCGCCATCCGGATCAGCTTTACCCCAACACGCTCCGATTCATCGCTCTTTGTCCTGCGTCGTGGCTCCGACGTCGTCTATCTTCTTCTGTACGTCGATGACATTGTCCTCACGGGGTCCAGTCCGACGCTGCTTCAAGAGATCATCAGGCGCCTGCAAACCGAGTTCGCCGTTAAGGACCTTGGCGATCTGCGCTTCTTCCTCGGCATCGACGTCAAGCGCACCACCGACGACTTCTACTTGTCCTAGCAGCGCTACGCCGAGGACATCCTCGAGCGCGCTGGCATGACAAACTGCAAGCCAGCGGCAACTCCAATCGACGCAAAAGGCAAGCTCTCCGCCGACGGACCGGCAATCGACGACACCAAGACATACTGAAGTTGGGCTGGGGCGTTGCAGTACCTGACTGTCACACGGCCCGACCTCGCCTTCGCCGTGCAGCAAGCGTGTCTGCACATGCATGATCCCCGGGCGCCGCATCTTGCTTTGTTGAAACGCATACTACGCTACGTTCGCGGCACGTTGACACTCGGGCTCTGCTTGTGCGGCTCACCTGACCTCACTGTCACGGCGTACTCGGACGCCGACTGGGCGGGCTGCCCGGACACTAGGCGCTCTACATCGGGCTTCTGTGTGTTCCTCGGCGACGCCTTGGTGTCCTGGTCGTCGAAACGGCAGCCCACGGTCTCCCGTTAGAACGCCGAGGCTGAGTATCGTGTTGTCGCGAACGCCGCGGCTGAATGCATATGGCTCCGACAGCTCCTCGGCGAGCTCCATTGTGGCGTGACCAAGGCGACTGTCACCTACTACGACAACGTCTCCGCCGTGTACATGTCGGCGAACCCAATTCATCACAAGAGGACCAAGCACGAGTTGGACATCCATTTCGTTCGCGAGCACGTTCAACTGGGAGACCTCCGCGTTCTACATGTTCCAACTGGTGAGCAGTACGCCGATTTGATGACAAAGGGCTTGCCTACGTCGACCTTTGAAGCCTTCCGCTCCAGTCTGTGCGTCGTCCCGATGAACGTGTGAAGAACGCACAGAATGCGGGGGGGGGGGGGTGAGAGACACTCAGTTTTGTACTAGCGGTTAGCTTCTCGGCGTGGTGACCACGGTCACCCACGAGTCTTAGACGTGTATATATACTGAATGAGATGCAATGGAACAGTTGTTGGCCATATTCTTTCTCTCTACAATAATTTCTGCAAAAAGTTATTGGTCTTTTGTGCCTTTTTTATCCTCGTGTGCTTGTGCTTTTCAATTGTCGCTTGATATTGTATGGTTGCACTTATGTAATCTGCCAAGTGATTATGAGATAGAACAAGTGTTTTTCACTGAAAGTTGCTGTAGCCATAGTAAACGTAATATTTTTGTATGACAGGTTTTTGGCTGCTGTTCTACGTACCAGTGTGTCTGTTTCTTGGGCTGAAGCTCTTTTACCTGATGAAATTCTTTCACGTATTCTGTGGATAGTTGGAAACACATTGAATTCTACGTTGCTTGAGAAGGTACAATACTGAATTCATATAGGCAGTATGCCCCTGGGTAATCAGTTTGTATGATTCTAAAAAGTTAAAATATTATAATAGTTTTACTTAAGTCTTGATATATGATATGGTTTCTTTTAACATTTTGGACGATGAAACTAGTAGCTACAAAAAGAATTTTCCAAGCCCCTGTGTTTTCTCCATTCCACTTGCAGGAGATGCAGTATTAGCAGCAAGACTATGTAAACTGCTTATAGTAGAAAACTGTATGGCAACCGCTTCTAATGTTTTATGTATTTCTCTTTGTTTATCCTTTTTCTAGATGACAATTAGGTATGTGTGTTTGTGTCTTAGTTCTCTATGAGCCTACCGTATCATGATGCAGTGTTAAGACTTAAGAGGCCATTACAGTGATTTCTATTGATTATTGCATACCTGCCAACTGCAATGATACAGTCTTCTTGGTCACTGTTATAGTGTGTTTATTAAAGCATCCAAACAAATTATAGTTGCCTTTTATTTATGATCACTCTTGGTTTTATTACTGGTAGCTGCCAATAGTATGTATATGCATACTTGATTTTATATAACTTTTAGCCATTAGACAAAATTGTTGTTACCTTACTGTTATGGGGTTCAGCTGAAACTATCTCAGGGCATCTATTTTTTATGTTCTGGAGCTTGCTTACTAAAAGGTCAAAATTGTGGTTTCTCTTCTTTTTTGGCTAAGTTGTTGGTTGCAGGTCATAGACTTTCTGTCAACTGTCATTGATAATCAAGATGTGACCGCCATTCTTCTTCAGCCATTGATAAAAGTGGGTTTGATTAACCACACTATCAGTCTGTTAGCAAGTGAGACTGAAAAGTCATCAAATGAGGGTAAATTAGACAGGTATGGTGAGTAGAATTCCTGTGCAATGGACCAACTTCAGTATATCCTCATTTCATGACATAATATTTGCACACATTGAATTTTGTTCTTGGTAACCTCAACCTTTCACCAAAAAAAGGGGGGATTTATTAATTAATAAGAACGACCTGTATGCTTATCTGATGTTATGAAGATCTATATATGAGGATTTTATGCTCCAACCAAAATCCAAAACTTAAAGCATTTACAACCTACTTATCCGCGTTGTAAATACAACCTGACTGCTGACTTTTTTGTTCTCGAACACACAGGAGAGCTTCGTATCTTTGTATTAAATAGAAAGATCCAATACAAGTGCCCTCCCAAAAGAAGGCGCGCACACACACCTTTATTTTATTAGTTAAATGCCGAGAGAGGGAGAGCAAACAACAGTGCACTTGATAGGGCTAGGATCCCTACCGGAGCCGCTACGCAGGTTGTACGGATGCGAGACGGCTGGACGTGGGCGAGGACGGCGCGAGAGCGCCGTGGCTGCAACTGCTGCGCGCGAAAGAGAAGAGGCGGCTAGGGTTTCACCCGGCTAGGGTTTCTCCCGGCTCCCTGAGGAAGCCGGAAACAATAATATGTTTCTGCTTAATTTCCCAAATAGAGTCTTACAAATATTTATATGTCTCTCTAATAGCGATAATTATAAAATAACCCTCTAGCAATACTATAATTGCGACAATTATATGGGCCATAGCCCCTTGATGGCCGGCTCCCCTCCTAGCCACTAGCGGGGCTGCGACGCCTGTAGGGGATGCCGGTCATAACATCTCTTCCCGCCTGCAGAAACAGCTCGTCCTCGAGCTGGAAATCGGGGTGCTCGGCGCGGAACTCCTCGAGTGACTCCCACGTTGCATTATCTTCTGGCAGACCGCGCCACTTGATCAAAATCTTCCAAACACCCCGGCGCTGCTGAGCGCGCAGGGCGCGTTCCAGGCCTGGCAGGACCCGGCCATCCAAAGCCGGTGGCAGGACGCCGGCGGCAGTGGGGGGATCGCCGCGGTGCTGCTTCAGGAGGCCCACATGGAAAACATCGTGGATGCGGGCGCCATCGGGCAGCTGGAGGCGGTAGGTGACGCGTCCGATGCGCTCAAGCACGCGAAACGGTCCCGCCCAGCGCGGCCCCAACTTGCGCTTGGAGCGAGGGTCGAGGGACTGCTGCGTGGTGCGGTGAAGGAGACGTAGCCAGACCCACGACCCCACCTCGAACTCCACATCCCTGTGGTTGGCGTCGTAGTAGCGTTTGGAGAGCTACTGGGCTTGAAGGAGCCGCTGACGGACCTCAGCGAGCATCTCGTCGCGGCTGCGGAGTAGGGCGTCGGCGGCCTCGGTACGAGCCGTCCCTGGCTTGTACGGCAGGATGGGCGGCGGGGGTCGGCCGTAGACGACCTCGAAAGGCGTGGCGCGGATGGCGGTATGGAAAGAAGTATTGTAGCAATACTCCGCCCAAGACAGCCAATCCACCCATGCACGAGGCCGGTCACCTGTAACACAGCGCAAATACATGGCAATCACCTTGTTGACCACCTCCGACTGGCCGTCCGTCTGGGGGTGGAAGGCGGTGCTCATGCGGAGCTTGACGCCCGCCATCTGGAAAAGGTCCCGCCACACGTGGCCGGTGAACACGGGGTCCCGGTCGCTGACGATAGAGAGTGGAAACCCGTGGAGCCGTACAATGCCGTCGAAGAAGGCACGGGCGACCGACGCGGCCGTGTAGGGGTGCCCGAGCGCGATGAAGTGCGCGTACTTAGAGAAACGGTCGACGACGGTGAGTATAACCGACTTGCTGGCGACTTTGGGCAGCCCCTCGATGAAGTCGATCGAGATGTCCGCCCAAACTTGGGAGGGCACGTCGAGGGGCTGCAGCAGTCCCGCTGGCTGCAACGCCTCCGTCTTGTTGCGCTGGCACGTGGTGCAGGAACGCACCAAGTCTCGCACCAGTGCCCTGTCCCGCGGAATGTAGAACTCGGCACGGAGGCGGTGCAGCGTCTTCTGGGTCCCCTCATGGCCGGCGGCATGGGCTAGGAGGAGGACCTGGTGGCGGAGGTCCCCGTGAGCCGGCACGAAGATGCGAGACCCGTGGAGGAGGAGGCCGCTGTCCAGGCGCCACGGCTCCCCGAGCTCCCCGGCCTGGAGCTGCAGCAGCAGCCGCAGGCCATCCGGCGCCACGGCCGTAGCACGCCTGATGGCGTCGAGGAGGGCAAAAGAGGGCCCGGACACAGCCACCGCTGCCCCGAGCGCGTCCGACGAAGGTACAGGCGCCACCGCCTCACTGTCGCGGCGTGACAGAGCGTCCGCCACGGTGTTGAGGCGGCCTGGGCGGTATTCCACCGTGAAGTCGAAGCCGAAAAGTTTGCTGATCCATTGGTGTTGTGGGACGGTAGACAAACGCTGATCAAGCAAAAATTTAAGACTGTAATGGTCAGTGCGAACCAGGAAGGGGCGCCCCCACAAATACGGACGCCAGTGGCGCACAGCTTGCACCAAGCCGATGAGCTCGCGTTCGTAGGCGGCGAGCTTGAGGTGGCGAGCTGCAAATGGCCTGCTGAAGTAGGCGAGGGGTCCCGCGCCCTGGTGGAGGACGGCGCCGAACCCCGCGCCCGATGCATCGCAGTCGACCACGAAAGTCGCGTCGAAATCCGGCATCTGAAGCACGGGCCCCGTCGTCAAGCGCGCTTGAGCGCCTCGAAAGCCGTCGTCGCGTCGTCGTCCCACACGAACGCGTCTCGCCGCAAGAGACGCGTGAGCGGGGCCGCGATGATGCCGAAGTCGCGGATGAACTTCCTGTAGTATCCCGCCAAGCCCAAGAAGCCGCGAAGGCCCCGGCCCGAGCGAGGTAGAGGCCACGCCGCCACCGCGGCGACCTTGTCGGCGTCCATGGCGACACCGCCCTCGGCGATGACATGGCCAAGATAGGCCACGGATGGTGCCCGAAACGAGCACTTGGAGCGCTTCAAGTGGAGATGGTGCGCCCGCAGGGCTCTGAGGACGATGTTGATGTGCTGCAGATGCTCGGCCCACGACGAGCTGTAGATGAGGATATCATCGAAGAAGACGAGCACAAACCTCCGGAGGTAGTCGCGAAGCACATCGTTCATCAGGGCCTGGAAGGTGGCCGGGGCATTAGAAAGCCCGAAAGGCATCACCAGAAACTCGAAGTGGCCGTGGTGAGTGCGGAACGCCATCTTGGCGATGTCGTTGGGGTGCATCCGGACCTGATGATACCCAGAGCGTAGGTCCAGCTTTGTGAAAAAGCGAGCTCCTTGGAGCTCATCGAAGAGCTCCTCGACCACTGGAATCGGGAACTTGTCCTTGGACGTCTTGGCGTTGAGGGCGCGGTAGTCAATGCAGAAGCGCCACGACTGGTCCGCCTTGCGCACCAGCAAGACGGGCGCCGAGAAAGGCGAAGTGCTCGGCCTGATGATCCCTTGGGTGAGCATGGCCGCGCACTGCCGCTCCAGCTCGTCCTTCTGTAGCTGGGGGTAGCGGTAAGGGCGCCGGCGGCAAGTGGATGCGGTGGTCGTACGATCGCGCCGGCGGAAGGCCTGTGGGTTCGGTGAAGACGACGGCGTGCTGCTGGAGTAGGACGTCCAGCAGCGGCTGCCGTGGGTCGGAGGCAGCCGCGGGCAGCAGCTGTGCCGAGGGGGCTGGAGAGGGTGCAGCCGCCCCGGCCACCCCCTGCCAGGTGACGCGGCGGCCGTCGCGCCAAAACGACAGGGTGAGGGCCTCGCAGTCCCATAGTATGGGGCCCAAGGTGCGGATGAAGTCGAAGCCGATGATGAAGTCAAATCCGCCCAAGTTGAGGCCGACACACGTGATGGCGAAGTCCTCGTCGTAGATGCGAATGGGCATGTTGCGCGCGATGCCCTCACAAGGCATGCGGTCGCCATTGGCCACCGTGATCCGCAGACGCTCCCTACCCGCAGGAACGAGCCCCAGGCGGCGCATGGTCTCCCCCGACACGAAGTTATGGGTGGAGCCCGTGTCGAGGAGGGCCAGGAAGCGTTCGCCCTTGATGACGACGGGCAGCAGCATGGAATTGGCGGCCCGAATACCTACAACAGCCTGAAGGGAGACCACAAGGGCGTTAGCGGCAGCCATCTCCGGGGCGGCCAACTCGCTGGAAGGGGTGTCCTCGGTCGTCTCCACGGGAGCCTCAACGATGTAGTCGTCGGCCTCCAGGTAGAAGAGGCGCTTGCACACGTGCCCGCGCACGTAGGGCTCATCACAGTTGAAGCACAGCCCCTGGCGACGGCGCTCCTGCTGTTCGGCCGGAGAGAGCCGACGAAAAGTGGGCGCCGCCGGGGTCGGTGGAGGAGCGGCGGCCGTAGGTGTAGGACCCGCGCTCGGCGTCCGCTGCTACGGAGTCCAGGTCGACCGCTGGGGCGGCCGGGCGCCGCGAGGCTGCGGTGCAGGTGGAGGTACGCATTCCTCGAACGCCCGTGCCAAGTACATGGCGGACTGGAGGTCGGGCGGTGCGCGGAGCTGAACCTGCTTGCGGAGCTGATCCGGCAGCCCGCCCACGTACAACTCCGCCTTTTGGCGAGCGGAGAGGTTGCGGGCATGGCACAGGACGGCATTGTAGCGCTCCGAGTAATCCTGCACGGAAGAACCAAAAGGAAGGCGGGCAAGCTCCGCCAACCGTGTGCCCAGAACAGGAGGTCCGAAGCGGAGCGAGCATAACTCGCGGAAGCGCTCCCAAGGGGGCATGCCCTCGTCCTGCTCCAGGGCGTAGTACCATGTCTGGGCAGCACCCCGAATGTGGTAGGACGCGAGCCATGTGCGCGCGGATGCTAGCGTCTGCTGGCCGCGGAAGAACTGCTCGCACTGGTTCACCCAATTCAGAGGGTCTGCCGAGCCGTCGTACGTAGGAAACTCCAATTTGTAGAATTTGGGCCCCGCCTGGGCGCCCGCGAGGGCAGCACCAAGGGCCGGGTCAAGCCCCCCCTGCTGCTGGCCGCCCGAGGAAGAGGGCGCCCCGAAGAACAGCGAGCCGTCCACCCCCCCGAAGAGAGTGCCGCCGGCGGGGGGCAGGGTGGAAACCGCTGTCGCCGCGACCGTCGTGGAGGGTGATGGGGTGGGCGACGTGGCCATCGAGTAGAGCGGAGCCGACGCCGTCACGGGCGGCTGCAGCCAGTCAGGCAGCGGTGACGGCGAGGCCGGCCATTGCAACAGATGGAGCGGAACTCCGGCCCCCGTCGACGGCATGCCGTAGGGGTAGGATGTCGGTGGCGCAGTCGGGATCGGTGCCGTGGGCACCGGCGGCGGAGGCAGTGGTGGTGCGGGAAACGGCGGCGGCGGAGGCGCCTGGAGCAGGCCGGCCCACGCCTTCTGCATGGAGACCACCGCGTTGGCGATCAGATCAACCTTGGCCCCCAGCGATTCCAGCGTCAGGGGTTGGGCAGAGGCGGCGGACGCCTCCGACAACTCCGACGACGCAGCGGGCAGCGGCGAAGTGGTCACCGGTATGGGGGAACTCGGAGGAGCAGTCGTCATCGAACCAGGCAATGCTGATACCAGGTTGATAGGGCTAGGATCCCTACCGGAGCCGCTACGCAGGTTGTACGGATGCGAGACGGCTGGACGTGGGCGAGGACGGCGCGAGAGCGCCGTGGCTGCAACTGCTGCGCGCGAAAGAGAAGAGGCGGCTAGGGTTTCACCCGGCTAGGGTTTCTCCCGGCTCCCTGAGGAAGCCGGAAACAATAATATGTTTCTGCTTAATTTCCCAAATAGAGTCTTACAAATATTTATATGTCTCTCTAATAGCGATAATTATAAAATAACCCTCTAGCAATACTATAATTGCGACAATTATATGGGCCATAGCCCCTTGATGGCCGGCTCCCCTCCTAGCCACTAGCGGGGCTGCGACGCCTGTAGGGGATGCCGGTCATAACAGCACTAGGTCACCACAAGCCTCTAAGGTCCCTTGTTGGGTTGAAGTCATTTCTTATTTTCTTATAGATTGATGTGAGAATTGTACACTTGTATTCTAATTTTGCTTTTAATCTTGATGCATAATTCTGTGACAGTTGTAGTCGTTTGTCCTTGTTATTAGCTTTGTTAGTTTAATTTTGAGCTAACAACCTGGGACAGCAATGCGGTATTATCGTTATACACTTTATGAACAAATTTCAGGTCAGATTCTCTTGATTTGATCCTTAATTTCATTGAAGAATTATCTGCCATAGACAGCTGTTCAGGAGTGATGTCACAAAGTGATCTGCTGATTCAAGTGCTTGAAAGCATAGTTAAGTTACCTGATAAATTTGAGGTGAGCTCCCATTTCATTTATTTCACCATGTCTTGTTCATCCTGTACAGTCTGGTTTGATGGTCTTGCGGCTTGCCTCTTTGGTAATTTCATTGTTTCAGTGTAAGAAGCTAACTTGTATACAATAACAGCAAAGTCTTTTAGTCTCAAGCAGGTTGGGGTAGACTAGAGATGAAACGCAACATGACTACATGACCCACCCAGATGCCAACCTGTATTGTTCATAAATATGAAGTTCTATTTTTTCCACTATCAGTAATTTTCTTGCTTCTTGAATATTTTATACTCTGAGAGATACCTAAAAAGTTATATATATTTAATATGCGACAAACATACGTTAATGGTGTTAAATTTGCAAACTCTGCTTCAGAGGTCCCAGGCTCCTACTGATTATATATTAACTCTGCTTCAGGTTACAAGCTATTGCGCTTCTGTGGTTATCGTATTAGCAAATATTTTGTCAGATGGAAAGCATATTGTGCCTAGGCTCTCTCATGGTGGGTCACATTTATGAACAATGCATCTTACAATTTAAAACCATGTTTATATTCACACTATTACCACACTCTGGTTTATGCATTCAGATTTACCCTTCCTGGAGGGCCTCTTTGACATTCTTCCACTGATCGCTGATGATAACCAAGCCCGGAGCGCTCTCTGGTGTATCTTAGCATGTTTGCTGGCACAAGCACAACAAATCGATATGACCTCTTCATCTCTCGAGCAATCTGTATCTCTATTGCTTGGCAGGCTCACACACATTAAAGATGACCTTGAAAGCCACAGAGTTGACAAAAAAGAGGAGTTGTCAGCTGAGGACGCTTACTTGAAGCATGGGGTATCCGCATCTGTATCCTTCCTTCCCAACAAAATAACTTGCTTTATTTTCCCTGAGAAAAATCATAATGGCTTGCGGAGAAGTGGATTGCATTTCCACATTGCATTTCCTATCCTAAAATAATCAACAGCTCAGGGCGATCTGCTGTGTCATGGAGAGGTGGATTGCGGAGAAGTCCTCCCTGGGCGAAGAAGACGCCTCACTGACTGAAAGCACCCTTGAAGATGCTAGACATCTTCTGAACTACTGCCAGAATTATGATCTGTAGCTTGCATACTGCAACTTTAGTGGACATAGCTCACCTGTGAGTGTGAGGTTGCAATCCACGGCTGCTTAACCGTAGAAAGTCGTTAAGTACTAATGTTGCTGTAGAGGACAACAGTGCTATGGAGTACTCAGTTGTTAAGCTAGTTTGGAGTAACATTTATATGTCAATCTGCATTGCTGTTGCCTGTAGTATGGGATATAGGGGTTATATTCTGCAGCTCCCATATGGACGCTGATAAATGGCTGAACGTGGTACAGATGAAGTTCCTCGTGGAAGATGATGTCATCCACCACTAGTACATAAACTATTTTTACTGGCAGTAAAAGTTGATGGTTTGGGCAAGTCAACCGTTAGCGTGAATGGATTTCTACTGCTCCTTTAGCAATTGCCAGTAGAAATCAATTAAAAAACAGCATGAAAAAATAGGGGAAACATTGCACCCGAGCCCACACCATTCCTTGAACTCTGCTCTCGTTGCTTTGGTACCCAAGTTCGGACTTCTCGGGCGTGAAAAGAAAAATAGTGATTAGAAGCAAGAGACGATAACTATGCACGAGAGTTCAAGCCGTAAAAGAAGACGACAAAGCTTCGTGGATTGCAAGTGAAAATTGCTTCTCCTTCAATAACGATAGCCCAATTTCTAATTCTCGCGGTCGCAGGTGGTGCAAAAAAAAAAAAAAAACAACGAAGCCAACAATTTTCACCCAACATGCGCGCTTTTGTATAACACACAGAGACAGAATCGATTAAGCATGTTTTGATGGACTGCACAGTTGCTAAATTGTTTTGGGCTGAAGTGAGAAAGCTGACTGCAGTTAAGCTGCCAAACCTGCATCCACTTACTTGGGCACATGACTTGATTGATCCGGCTTTGTGCACTCCGAGGGATGCAGCCGTTATCTTGTGTGGCATGTGGTCGCTATGGATGGCAAGAAACAAACGTCGACATGGTGAAGCAGCTACTCCAGTGCAGGTAGCGGTGAAGTGGGTGATCGATACGGCTTTTGATCTGTGGAATATGAGTCATCCCCCACAAACTCAGAGAGCTGCACTGCAAGAACGTCGGCGCTGGCGAAAATCGGCTCCTGGTTTGATTAATTAAGTGCAATGTAGATGCACCCTTCTCTGAAGGGAATAGTATAGGAGCAACCGGGGCGGTACTCCGTGATCATGAAGGAAGAATTTGTGGGGGATCGGCTAAGTGGTATGACCACTGTCTGAATGCTCTAGCCACAGAAGCGATGGCATGTCGGAATGGTATGCAGCTTGCTCTAGATCGTGGTGTGACAAGGCTCCTCATGGAGACGGATTGCTAGGTTTTGGTGCAGCTGTGGAACAAACGCGCAACGCAGAGATCCGAGGTTGATCCTCTCTTGTTCCAGATGGATGAACTCAGCCGGGGCTTTGAAGCTTTTGATTTATGTTTTATTTATAGAGATGGTAATAGATTAGCTCATGAGTGTGCTAGACTGGTTTCTCGTGAAAACCCAGTGGACGAGTGGCTTGTAACTCCACCGGGATTGCGAGATATCGCCCCTGATGATTGTAACCCTGCTCATGAGTAATATAAAGCTCCGGTGATGCTAAAAAAAACACACAGACAGAGAAAAAAAAAAGGAAAACGGATTCTAAAGCCGGTGGGCCTAATAGCTACAAAAGCTACAGTACAGGAGTACGTCTGTACGTGCGAGCCACGGCCGACTCACTGCCGGTGGGGCCCCGCAGCACCGCGCGAGGACGAGGCTGGGGGATGCGCATTGCGCGCACTGCGCACTGCGCAGACGACGTCCAGTTCCAGTCCAGAGCGCGAGTGCGCGAGGCGAGCCGTCATGTGATCGTGATCGTGATCGTGATCGTGATCGTGATGCCAACCAACGTTCGTGTGTGTTGTCGGTGGGCGTGTGTTCGATGAAATGGAACCTCCATGGATCCGCCTTTGTGGGTTACAGTAGCTAGGATCTGAGAAGAGACAGTGCCGGGGTGTTCAGTGTCCGCTTACTGACAGCCACAGTGATCGAGCAACAACCACAAGATGGAACACGCGACAGAGATAGAAGTAGAACTGGGAGCAGTCGTTACACACCAGACACCACAGACAAGACAGATATATGCAGAGTGCAAGCTTCTGGGAACTGCCGCTGCAATGCATGCACTAGTAGGAGTGCACAACAACAACAACAACAAATTTGAGATTTCTGGAAATGTGATGTTGAGACATGGTGCTTCTACTTGTTTGCATTGGATTTGTATTCTGCTCGACGGAACAAATGCCGCATTTTGAAAACAATCGTCATGTCTGGATAGGCTCCGGTTTTTGCAGAGCTATGGTGGTGGTGCTGTGTGTTTGTTCCTGCAGCAAAGGAGGCTGTGTGGGTTGACGACGCTTACAACTTTATACAGAATATGCCTTTCAAAGCAAATCCTTGGTACGGTCATCTCTTCTGAGCATGCAAGATCCATGCATGGAAATAGAGAGATGCACAGCTGACTGGGGTGGTCTGGCCGGCATACGTGGATGAGGTGACGGGGAGCGGGAAGCGGAAGTGGAGCAGGAGGACGGCAGGGGTGGGGAAAGGTGCCGGCGACAGCGGCGGTGATGCGCGGAGCAGGGCAAGCTGTGGAGGCGAGGGTGGGTGTTTTTTTCGGTGGGCAGCGGAGGACGGTGACGGAAGGTTCGAGGGCCGCTAATTTTTAATGGTTTTTTTTTTACAGCGGGAGGACGCCGGGGAAGTAACGGTAGGAGAGGGATGGGAAAAAATCGTGTGCACAGTAGACGGGCGACGTGGCTCGCGGAGGGGCGCGGTTTGGTATTTAATGGTTTTTTTTATAGCGGGAGAACGGCGGGGAAGGAACGGTGCGAGAGGGATGGGAAAAAATCGCGTGCACAGTAGAAGGGCGACGTGGCTCGCGAAGGGGCGCGGTTTGGTATACGGGAATAAGGTTTACTAGTGCATCACGCGCGCCTTCGCGCGCGCTGGTGATTAAACGGTTATCAAACCGTTTACGTAACGGCGCGCATATAGAACATGGTACAAGCATAGCAATCAACGGTAAATATAGCGCAGAGGCAGCAAATGTACTTATATTACATGGATGGATGGCATTAAGCCGGCAATGTTCTGATGTGGAAGCATATGGTAGTGTTCTAGAGATATTACAGGAGTGTATGCCATATATCTAGAGACAGAGTTTATAGTTAGGCATGCAGTTTGCTACAGTGAAGACAGAAGCATGTAGGAGGTGTATTTTCATAAGATTAGACAGTTTGATCCTAGACTATACAAGAAAGCTGACAATGAACTGCAAAAGCGGATAGATTATGCATACAAAAGAGAGTCTTGCGTGGTGGTATAGCAACTTAGGCAGAAAAGGTTTGAGCTGCCGATGCAAACACCAACGCACAGAGCGCTGAAGACGACCTTGGCTGTAGGTGGTGCGGTGGGCACGCAAAAGGCGATGCACGAAGGGCTGTTACAAGCTGCCAAAAAAAAACAAATACGCTGAGCTGAGGACAAGAGCAGTGAAGTTGTCCTTCTAAAACTCTGGCAGCATCTATTTAAAAACCTGTTTCACTTTTTGCGGCTGTCCGAAGAGGATCTGCGTCCAGTAGACCTAGCATGAGGTTTAGTATCATGAGGTCTTGGCCTGGAAGAAGAGCATAGTCATCATTGTTGAGAAGGTGCACATGATTATATCCTCATGTTGTAATTCATCAGTCTAGTGTTGAATACCTTTTTGGTTGGGTATCTAGGGGGTCCTCAGAATGGTCCTCCTCTGTATCCTCATCATGTCCGGTTGTCTTGACGTTGATGTTGAGTTGGTGAGAGGTGTGATGACCAGATTGAGCGAAGGCTGTTTGATCCTACAGGAAAAGGACGTCATTGATAGAGTTTGCTGAGTATAGTTAACAGGAAGTTTGTATTCACATTTGTCATGCGTGAGAATGCAACTCCAGCATGACTATTTGTTGTGTAAAGTTTGGTGGAAAAGAAATGGCGTGTGAATAAAAAGAGGACAAACCTCCTTATAAGTAGACTGGCTGTCAAACAGTCTCCTCTTTGCGCCTATGTTTTCAACATGCGTCGATGACTTTGGTGGGCTGCGAAACATAGCAAGGATATACGATTGTATCAGAACAATATGTCAGCATGACCCTGGATGAGCTAGCAAACTTTAGACACATAAGTTGTGATATTAGACACATACTCAGCAATACCATATGAAGCAGGGGTAAGGACAGGTGGAAGTTCCGCTGAGAGCTGCACAGGCAACGAAAACAACAAATTTGAGTGTCTGTGAAAGGTAATGGCAGATTGAAATAGTAAGGCGATGTAGCAGAAGTAATAAGTGCCGATAAAGTTACTAACTGGTTTTGTTGGAGTAGGAGATTCGACAGGTGGTGCATCTATCATCAAGGAAGATGGCTTGGGTGTACTGGGTGCAGTGGCTGTGGGTGGCATGACCATCAAGGATTTTGGTGTAGGTGGAATCTTGCTGGTTCCTTCAATTGCTAGTGACCTTGGAGTGTACGGACGTTTCTGAAAATCTTCCATAATATACTTGACCTGGTATTCCCTTGTGGTCTTTGAATAGTAAGATTCGCTCGTTAGGCCTACAGCAAATGTATACTTGTTGCCGACAATAGCTGTTAGTCCAGTAGGTGGGCCACTCATTCTATTAGGAAGGCTAAAGAGAAACTCGCAGCTTTTCTTAACGATCTGCTGAGCAATACTGTCAAAGCAGAAGAACCGACCTTCTGCAGTGTTGTCTGTAGCAGTGAAGGCCAGCTTGTACCTGCAAATGCGGAATGGAAACGATTGGTTAAGAGTGCAACTCAACCTTAGGAATTAACAATGGCGTAGTGTGTATGAAGAGGTAAGAAAGCAGGGTTACCTTGGCATAAAATCTGCGGATTTGCAACCACCGCACCAAGGCGCACCACCGATCTGATCAGAACTGGATTTTTTGCATCCTCGGCAGCCTAGATACCACCACGAATCGTCATCTGGCACAGCCGTAACTGTGACTGTGCAGTGGAAGCCTGATTGCTGTGGAAAGAGACAGGGCAAAAGTGTATACACTGTAACATGTACTGATTAGGATGAGTAACATAATGCTTAATGGTTTATAGGACATACAGGGAACTCATAGGGATCAACTGCATTTAACTCATCAAGTGACCTATGCTCTATGACAATTTGTTCGTCCTCTTGGATTTGCGCTGGCGATGAAGGAGGCAAATCTATTGGGAAGTGCTGATGCTGAAATCTATAATTTAAGGAAACCGTCAATAGCAAATTGTCCGTACAACATATAATGAAGGAAGGGAATTACCGTGTAGAAGCACGATACTCACCTGTTATAATATGGCTGGGCCTCTGGTATGGGAGGATTTAGATACCAGTGGCAGGCGTTGTTTCCAGTCACATGTGATACTCCTGTTTTTTTTATGTCTCAGGTATGGGTGCATGCACGATAAATTTGATGCTAACTAAATTGGAGATGGTAAGAAAAGTTACTCTGGAACTCTTTGGGGACGCAACCTACAAATAAGCAGACAATTGCCCTTGGATCACTGGCGCTGTAGACAGGTTCAAGGCTGAATGTCGTGCTTCGCAATCCCCATAACGTGACCCTAAGCTCGTTGTCTCTGGAAATTGATGAACACAAAACAAAGAACATGGAGTAAACGGTGTGAAAGTTAAAGGTGAACGTGCAATACAATTGCAGAGCGCCTACTTTAAGTCTTGAATAATTATGTCCCGGGTTAGAGTCGATGTTGGTTGTCCTGGTAAACGCATTGGGACTGCTGGATGCACTTTGATGATAACACCAATAACATCTGCGCGTAGCATATAGAATATTAGGAACCGGCACATGTAGGCCACAATGTATGATGTAAAAAGGAGCTTACCAATAAAATTCGGGTGCTCTCTTACATGCTGATGTATTTCATCGAAAGGGACAATTGTATAAACAAACTGTGGGAACATGTCTGAGGGGATATCTTCAAGTACCACTCTAGTGTAGCAAGTGAATTCAATCATGTTATTTCCACGAACAGGCATGTAGGAATACTTAGCGTTTTTAACCCTGAACCTGCTAATGGTGTACACCCTGCCAGCCTCTATGAGAGGGCTTTTGTCCTGCACTTCATCTCTCGGAATCTCAGCGTACATAACACCTCCCTGCAATAATTTTGCACAAGAAAAGGTGTATTACATGGATGAAAAGGAAATGTAGGTACATAAAGTTTTGAAGTAAGGTCATAAGCAGTCAAGCTGTACTGGAAATGTAGACCTAGATAGGAAATGTTATAGACCCACACCTCTTTATCAGTGAGAATGAGGTCAACATGCAGGATAGGGCCATTTTCATTCCTACCAGTGAAATTCCACTTTCTAATAACTCGAACACAGACAGAAGCCTGGATGTCTCTTGGCTTTAGATTTGCTAAGAGTGTGGGGGCAGGTGTACGAGCCATGTCATGCAGCTGTAAAAACAGGAAGAAGATGAATCTCTGGGATGAGAAAACAGGGGAGCTGTGGTGGACACATTAAGTTAACAAGGCGCAAATAAACGTGCAAGCAAGGACAGTAACCGTGCATGTACAGTAACGAAGCCGACCATGCATAGGTACCAGAGCAGACAAACGGAGAGGAAGACATGTTAATATATATACACAATGAACCGGTATATCAACATATAATACAATCAGCAAATAGTCGACACAAGGTGTCATGTACTTTGGCCGGCATATGGGACACAAGCAAGTATTTGTTTGTACACTATATTCCTGGTTTCATCTGTACAATTTCCGTTTTCGTCCTCTATTAGAATTTTCAGGCCTTTTTTTGAACTTACACGTGAAAGAGCCACATAGAGCTGCCCATGTGTGAAAACCGGTTTTTTAAGATAGATGCCAACGTAAGAAAGCGTCTGGCCTTGGCTTTTGTTAATGGTCATAGCATAACATACTTTAATTGGGAACTGACGTCTATGGAGAACAAATGGCCATTTTGTATTTTTTAGTGTTAGAGAAATCCGAGGGACGAGGACGGTCTGACCAGTGTGGGTACCCGTCATAATGCGTGCCTCAATAACCATGTCTCCAAGAGTAGTGATAATCAGGCGTGTACCATTGCAAAGGCCATCAGATTGGCTTAAATTCCGTAGCAACATTATAGGGACACCCACTTTAAGAATGAGTCGGTGCCGAGGGAAATTATTTCCATTGAGAGAGTTTAGGAATTCAACAGGATACAATAGATCATACGCATCATGAGTGCCTGGTGGCTTTCCTATTTTGTCACAGCTCAAATATTCCTTTTCCTCACAAGGGAGGAGAGAAACAACATGCGCGTTAAGTGTTTCGGCCAAATCATTGGTAGGCGTTAAGATGGCTCGGTCCCTAAGGTAGTAGGAATCAGAGTAGTTGTTCTGCAAATCTGGATAGATTGCATGAACTACGCAGCTGATGTTATCCTCTTTAGGCATCAACAACAAATCATGAGGTATTTTGATCCATGTAGGCTCAGTCTCTCCTTTTGCAAAAGAATCTACTTTACCATCCCCAACATCTAAAATCCAACGGCTAAAATCAGACAGTTCTTGACGAGCCTGTGAATCCAAGCCCAAAGAAGACAACCTCATATTCTTAGTAAGGGTAAGGACAGTAACGGACGACCACAATGGAGAATTGACAATAGCGGCGTTGATAACCTGTGCTGGAGTCCCACCCTCAATGACAGGTAGTATCTGCCTTAAATCACCACCAAGAACAACAACCTTGCCTCCAAATGGTAGGTGGGCTGCTTCAGGACAGTTTTGAGACTGGATATCCCGAAATGTTCTATCGAGAGCTTCAAAAGCTGCTCTATGAGTCATAAGTGCTTCATCCCAAACTACTAACGCTGTTATCTGAATCAACTCAGCTAACATAGTACCTCTTTTTATGTCACAGACAGATGTTTCATCTAGATCACAAGGTATCTTGAACCGGGAGTGGGCTGTGCGGCCACCAGGCAGTAACAGTGCTGCGACCCCTGAAGATGCAACGGTAAGAACAATTTTCTTCTGTGATCTTAGATGTGTGACAATACAATTCCAAAGGAAGGTTTTGCCGGTACCACCATAGCCAGAGAGGAAGAAGAATCCAGGTTCTTCATTTTTAACTCTATGAACTATAGAATTGAAGGCAGCAGTTTGCTCATCATTGAGTGATGATACCAAGTTTGACTGATCAGATGAACAAAAAACGTCATATGCTAATTCTTCTTCAACCAAACGGTTTGTGGAAGAAGAGGCAGAAGCATTCGTTTTATGTGGAAGATTGAAACTGCGTATATTGCTGCCACTTTTAGCAAATAAAGCAGTTAGATCATCAAGCAAGCGATTCCTAATGTGATCGTCTGGCATTTGGTAGTTTTGGTTACCAATCATGTCTCTGAACTGATACTGAATGTCATCAGTCAGGAGCCTCCAAACCTTCTCAAAAAAGACATACTCATCTCCAACCTCACAAAAGAGGAGCATGGTAACAAAAGGTTTTCTTAACTGTCTAGAGGTTGCCCAAGCAGCAGCTTCATCGAAAGCACTGTACCATTCTTGGTCATCACCAAGAAGACCGCGGGCCCTGCATGCACTCCTGAAAGTAGGATGGCAGATACCCTGGAAAGATCGAAGGTCTTCATAACCTGTGGCTCCTCTCACCACCAACAACAACATTCTTAGGAAGTACCGGTCACCAGCCGAAGGATGAACATAATGGATCCGGCCTATTTTGCCGATGTTGTGACACCGCTGTTCCCATGTCCTAGAGGTCTCTTCCCATCTCCACTTAGAAGGAAAGTCACAATAAGTTAAGTCCCTGCTCTGAGAATGGGTTTGATTAGCAACAAACCACTGAGTGAGCATTGTCCTACGTAGGAATTCCTGTGAGAGGACGCGGGACATATTGGCTTTCACACGATATGTAATGAAATTTTCATTTGGTAGATGAACAGGCAATCTCTCTACAGATGGATAGTGTCTATGGATATCATAGCCAAAGATTCTCCAGCATGCATCTTGCTCACATATATACCGACAATCTAAATAGTCCTTAACCTCATTAATAGTTCGACTCTCTTGATCATAGGGGGGTCTACACCGTCTGTAACTCTTTGGAGGTAGACCTTGCTACAATCGGGTCCCTTAGTCACATATTTGAAGAGGTACTTAACAAAGATGCTCTTGTTACACCACTCTACATTAATGTGAGCCTGGTATTTTTTCAGCAAGGCTAAATTATATGGCACAACCCATGAATTATCTAGTCTCTTGCCTCCTTTGTTAACAAACAGGCTATTCGCGCGTCTTCTGTACACCGCAAATCCATTTTCATTGACCAAAGTTTCATTACCTGCTGTTTTTCATGCAAGGACAACTCATATTGTACCTTCCACAAGGGCCGTGTACCATCTGTTCTACGACAAGAGCATATGCCAGTGGGTCTTCCTTTGGATCGGGTATCTCAGCGCTAACAAAAGAATCTACATACGCTGAAGTTGGCTGTGAAGTGTCGGCAGATACCCAAAGAATGATGTGGGCATGTGGCAGACCACGTTTTTGGAACTCAACTGTATGGAGAACTGCAGCATACATTAAAGCATGTGATGTGAGATAGCGACATAGATTGCATAGAACACAATGCACATGTGAAGACGTGCCATGAATAAGGAAGAACAAGGTATAACAGGCAGCGCAAAGGACTGATAGGATGGATTTAGAAATGAGCGAACATATGTCAACGATAATCTGGAAGAAGACAGGTAAATCTGGGATGGTCGCAGAAACAATATAAAAGATGAGGAAGAACACAGGAGGAAAGAATAGGCCTGATATTAATACCTGCACTACATGGACCAAAAGCTTTTCCACTCTTAATATCATGCAATAGGTCTTCGAGCTTCATATTAAAAACTCTAACAATGATGTCGGCTCTATCAGTAGGCTTCTGTCCTTGTTCAATGATACCCTCAGCTATCTCAGGCCACCTGGCGTTGCATGTGACTGTCACAAAGAAGTCAGGCGGACCATGAACCCTGCATATTGCAATGGCATCATGATAGTTCTGAATCATGTACCTCCGGCCTCCCGTGAATGAGGATGGCAAAATAGTCATTTTGCCCATCTGGGTACCGTCCACACAACCACGGTCTATAGCATCGGATATACCCTGAATGTTGTCAACTCGAATATCCTGCTGATTATCCAGAATGTACCATAACCTGCTTTCATCTATAGCTGCTCTAGCATCAACCTTGGCCTGACTAGATAGAAGACCGCAACAAAGATATGGATTTGGCTGATTCCGTCTATAATGGAAATTGTAACAGAAGTAATCCCGCATGGTAACCTTACTACGAGCGTTTTCCCTAGCTGGTTTGGGACCATTATACAGAACACCAATCTGGTATCCACGCTCACCATAGGGGAATAACAAAGGATATTGTAGCGCCATATAGGCAGGATGCAAAGAAGAGATTTGCTGCAGTTCTCCCGAGTGTGTTTGAATGACTATATCACGCTTGAAAGTGTCAAGAGAAAAGTCCCCGACAACAAGCATAGCAAGCCGATCAGTAGTTGGAAGGTTGTACTGAACGGGATCTCCTTCCTTTGCTCCTATAATCCTCACAATGAAATCTTCGGGCTGTCCATCCTGAAGCCTATCCCGTGCCATCCTAAATTTCTTAGCAAAAGGATTATGCTGGTCAAGCATATCTATGAGGCTCCGAGTAATGTCAGCATCCAAAGTGTCATCAGATATATCAGCAGGTGCTAAAGCCCGCATTCTGTTAGTGACCTCGTTAGCAGTGTCATAAATATAGAGCTGCAAAAATTTAGGAGGGCTTCCATCCGGTGGCAAGAGAGAGCCAATCCGATGGTGCACCTGTCCACTAATTTTGAAAATTGGAGGGCCACGGCCATCGTTAAGCGAACGATCAATGTTAGCCCCCATAGACGTGAAGGCAAAAAGGCAATTGTATTGTCTAATATTCTTCATGAATTTGTTTGAGCGAGGACTTCCACCCAGTTTCATAAGTGCAGCCAAAGGATCAGGGCGAGGCTGGAAAGGTGGGATGACAACTTTCCCACGGCGGCAACAGTTGTTATAAACAATATTGGCATCATGGCGCGAAGACTCAGATTTGGCTCGCTCACCGTACCAGAACACAGCATCACAGTGACGGCACTGATAATTCGGGGGGCCATAATAGGACCTATCTCGATAAGAGGCTATAAAGCAAGGTTTTTTAGAAACGGCCGTTTAGAGGCGATGAATAGGATCAGCGAGCCGTCGAGGGAAGGAAACAAGGATAGGAAAGAACAAATCATGTTGTTTCAGGAGTGTAAAAAAATTTACCTTTGAGCGCATTAACGTATTCGTCATCGAAATGGCCACACTGAAGCGACGGTGTATAATTGTTTGAACGACCTGTGAGGCGGCTCGATTAAAGGAGCGATACACGGAGCGCTAACAAGAGCGTAGTTTATGGAAATAAAGAAAAGAGAAAAAGGAAACGTGGAAGCTTTGTGTTCTATCTGCTCCATATGGAGCCGGCAATATACCTGTCCAAGCAAGGCGGTGTTGATCTAATAGCCTTTTTCGCCTATGACGGGACTCAGAAGGATCTAGGACCGGTGAAGCATGGAAAACACGGGCACCTAAGAGAAGAGAATCAGAACATAGATAGCAGTATGAACAGCTAAGAGGTTCGAGAATAAGGAACGAGCACAGCAAGAAAGAGACAAAGAAATAGTATACAATTTCTTGTGCGGACGGTCACAGAACGTGTGGGGCGCGAGGATGCTGAGGAGGCTAAACAGAATCGGCGCACAGAAGGATCAGGTTCATCAATAAGGCAAGCACCCCAAGCATGATGATATAATCAAAGGAAAACTTCAGTAAACGAGCAACTCATACACTATAAAAGGAAGGTAACATTTTGATACAGAAACCGGAAGGAGAAAATTTACACACATGATTGTTCGTCGTCAGCATAGACGTGTGGGGCAGTGGACATGGATGTATAGGACCTCAGAGTATAGCAACTAGGGAGTACAAAAAGGCATGTGCTGACAGATTACGTAAGAGAATCAAAATGTTAAAGAACGCAAATAATCCATAAATAAAGGGAACATTATATGCATTCTCGGGAAGAACCTGTATACAAGCAGGTACGAAGCGAGGACACCTCAAAAAGAAGGCAACGACAACGGTTACAGACAAAGGTAAGGAAAATAATACGTCGAAGCAGTGTCCGAAGACAGACGAAAAGAATGGAACAGCAAATGATACATATATCTTATTATGACTGAAAGCAAAGGTACAGTTTCGAGCAGAACGTCCATAGGAACGAATTGTATGTATAACAACTCACAGATGCAGGACTGTGCAACAGACGCTGAGCATCGAAAAATACATGAGAATCGACAACGGTAGATTCATGCCTATGTGACACAAGCCTATTAGGCGACCTAACAGCTTTACCTCTAAGACACATAGCATGCTGAGCTGCTGTAGCCTACAAAACCAATGGCTCGAAACTGTAATCTAGAATAACAAATCCATCTATGGATTATAGACAGCACACCGCCTGGCAAGCGGGATGATCATAGGTAGCAGCCGGATCCAGCTGTTGAGCTGACCAGAAGAAAAACCTTGCTGTAACACTGCCTCCAGCATGCTATGTATATGTAAAAACAAGGAGGACGAGAAAAAAAAGGAAAGAGTAAGCTGTCAGGCACAATGCCGCAAAAAACACATGTATATATATATATAGATATGTAACTATACGTAAGCATATATCTGTATGGACGCACACAACCATATATATCGGTAATGATGCAAAAATCCACAAGCACAGAGGACAAGCGTGCATATATAGGAGAGCTTCTGGCAAACAGTGCAATAGGAGAAAAGGACCATGCAGGATGGGTATGAAACAAAAAAAACATAGCGGGAACCGGTGTGGACATACCAGGTAGAGCAAACACGCAGAAGTCGAATGTAGCGAACACGTTAATAGATGCAAGAGCGTAGAATCGCTGGTACAGGTTGAAGGAAACAAGATCAGGTACCGAAGGAAACCACATGCACGTGCAGGCATTACGTGAACACAAGAAATAAGCACCTGTAAACGGTATGTATTTCTGGTACCGCAGCTAAGAACAGGAAGAGTTGACCGGATCAGGAGCGCTGGGACAACCTGACACAAAGGAAACAATGTATAAAGACTGTAAAGACAATAGCCAACAACGATACGTATCAGCTGTGAGTACTCGAGAAACAAAAATAACAAACAACGGTGTCAAAGTAGAACGTAGGAACGGTAAGGCATAGGCAACAAGGTCCATTAGACACACAACACAGACACATATAGAAACAGAGCAGAAGAAGAAGAAACAATGCACATGGATTACTGGAAGTAAGTAACAGTAAGCACAGGTCAAATCACAAGAAGGCACAAAGAAGGGGTGACGGAGTAAATCATTGGACATCACAATTGCACAATAGCACAAAGGCTGGACAGCATATTTTTTCGCAGATAGTAGCGGAGCACATGAAACAAGATTGGACTGTTGGCTGGTAAAAACAGGTCATCATTGCATATGGCAAACTTGGCCATTTACTAAAACAACAAAAAAACAGCATCCATACATGTAGTGGTTAGCTTCACTGTATACGGCAAATGTTTCAGGCGAACAAAGGTGGAATACAAATCGCGAAGCCTTCATCATAACATATGGCTATGGCTGACCTGAACTCAGAATCAGAAGAACATATAAAAGTGATAGGTATAAGTGTCTATTGTGACATGGCAGTATCCAGAGGGGGAAATGTTTATTTCCAGTATCATCGGCAGCGAAATGTGGTCAACATAAGAGGCAAAACAGCGAGGGCACACAAACATGCTCGGATTTGACCATAAAAAGGTGGCAACTATAACTGGCTACTCTGACATGGAACTATTTAGAGGGGAAAAGAACAATTTTCAGCTTGCTCGGCATCGAAACACGGTCAACATAATAGGCAAAACAGCAATGGCATACAAATATGGTCGGCTTTACCGGATGCACCTGAGCATATCATGACACAAGAGCACAAAGTTTGGACAACATATTTTTTTTTTGCAGATAGCAGTGAAGCGCACGAAGCAAGAATTGTCGGCGGGGAAAAGTAGGTGATCATTGCATATGACAAACTGGGTCAGTTCACTAAAAAAACAAAAAACGACCATATATGTATGTAATGCCTAGCGTCACCCCATACGCGAAACGGCTCAGCTGAATAAAGTGCGAACACAAATATCACAAACGCGCACGTCTTCATCACAACATATGGCCATGTGTGACTTGAAATGAGAATGAAAACACCATAAAAAACTGATAACTATAACTGTCTATTCTGACATGCCATTATTCAGAGGGGAAAAAACTTTTTTCAGCATCATCGTCATGGAAATATGGTCAACAGGATAGGCAACACAGCAACGGCATACAAATATGCTCCGATCTGAGCATTAAAAAGTGATAACTATAACTGTCTATTGTCACATGGCATTATTCAGAGGGGAAACCTTTTTTTGTGAGCATCATGAGCGTTGAAACATGGTGAACATAGTAGGCAAAACAGGAATGGCATACAAACATGGCTGGATTTAGTGGACGCACCTCAGTACGTGATCACACGTTGGATATCTGTTGAGGCTAGAGGAAGCACAAGGACGAAGGAGCACGCTGGAAGACGCAGAACGCACCTGTAACACATGAAACAATACGAAGAGACCTGACAATGAAAAGATACCACAGGGGAAAACAGCACACATGTACGTGGATGCTGGAAGTCTAAATTTTTCGTAAGAACCAAACAGATGCGAGGTTATTTTTGTTAACAAGCAGACAAATGTAAGGACACATCAAACATGCCATTTGAACCCGCAAACAAAGCAGACTAAATTACCGGTAGTAAGAGTATGGTCAGTTCCGTTCATAGCGCATCTGCAACAAGCACCTACATAGTAGGTCCGTAGCGGCGACGCAACGGCAGGCAAGAAACCTGGAAACAAAGCCAAGTATTAGCACACACAGCAGAGAGGAAATTAGTTCCGGAAAGAAAAGGCAGCGAAACAGGAATCAAGAAATCGACCACAGAGAAGGGGAGAAGCTCTATGAACAGCACACCGGCGCGAAGTGCAGGTCCCTAAACATAGCAAAAGAGCACAGGAGGAGAAGAAAACAAACGCTGCGGGAAGCACGGCGGGCCGATTCGGCCAAGACGGGCAGGGCGGAGGCGAGAAGAACAGGGCGGGGTGTGCACTGTAGCTTGCAAACCCTAGGCGTAAACAGCAGACGAAGACGGCGTCCAAGAACAGCGGCAACGAAGCTGTGAGCGCGTAGGGCGGGGCTAGTAGCGTGGGGCAGGGCGAACACGCGGGCAGTAAATCGCGAAGAGAACGACGAGAGCAGCGCAGGAGGAGGCGGAAGAAACGGGGACGATCCAAACCAAATCGGCAGGGAAAATCAAGGAGGAGAAAATGCGAGGGAGCAAACCTAGTCAACCGGAGGAGGACGGGACGGGACCGACGGATGCAACGACGGCGACGGCGGAGAGCACGGAGCGGGCGAGGACGAGACAGGCGAGGAAAGCGAAGAAGGCGGGGGGGCCAGCGGGACGGGAACTAAGAAATGGAGAAGGCAGCCGAGGGGAGCGGAGGTGGACGCACAGTGGGTCGGAGGAGCGTCAGCCGTGTAAGCGAAGATCTAACGGTAAAAATGATTTCTGCTATCGTGGCTAGCGTGAGAGGCGGCTAAAGCTTCCCGGTTTGATAATAAGAGATACTAGAAAGGCCATGTTTAGTTCTAAAAACTTTTCTCAAAAAGTGCTACGGTAGTCATCACATCAAATCTTGCGATACGTGTATGAAACATTAAATGTAGACGAAAAAAAACTAATTGCACAGTTTGATTGAAAATCGCGAGACGAAAGTTTTGAGCCTAATTAGTCCATGATTGAATACTAATTGCCAAATAAAAACGAAAATGCTACAGTAGCTAAAATTACAAACTTCACCCAACTAAACAAGACCAAAGTATCGCGCGGCGTTGCCACGCCTCCAAGGAGTACTTGTGAATTGAGGCCAGTTTTGATTTGGGCCATTCATTTGTTGTTGTGGTTTGAGGCCAGAAAAACAGATGGTTAGGGGACCGGAGTTTATCAATGGAAGATATATATTCAATGAAATTATAGTGGGCAGACGAATTGACCAATTCAGAAACACATGATCAGTAGTAGAATTTGACAAAAAAAATAAATAGACGATGAACAACAGTACGACACAAAATTTCCATGCTACATTGTGATGCTTAAGTAATGTAGGAGACTGCACAACACAAAATTTGCAAGTAACGTAGAAATTTGCATGCTAAATGAAAGAACGATAAGGTACATTTGCTCTTTCCAATTTTCACCCTTGACAAATGAAAGGATTGGGGTTAAATTATAGGTCTACTAATATGACAAGGGAATGCACGATCTATCTTCATTAAGACTACCTCAGTTAGTGATAAGTGGCGGGATGTTTATTTGATCATCATAAGTTGATGGTTTTGTTTAAGTCAAGTGCTATGCGGTCCTCATAATCATCACTATAAGTGATAAAAAGTTGATTAGTCAGAACGGATGTGGCCAAGGAGTATTAAAAGCAAGCAAATAATATGTCAATAGGATGCCATTCAAAATAGGGCCATGGGACAAGCAATTTCAGGCACCTACTAGTTAGAACAGAGCACACATCAGTTGTTTCGAGCAAACTTTGCAGAATGTGTTACAGCGTAAACACACAATGAATGAGATAGTACATTAACTCATCGACGGCTAAAACAACAATAAAAATGACTATTTATTGAGTGGGAAAGTGTATTTGTTGAAGAGCAACTGTAGAGTAAAGCAATGAAAACTGGAGGAATGAGGCGATGCCAGTGCGAGAACCAGCCTCTGCGCCGTCCATGCTTGGCTGCAATGCCCTTCGCCGGGGTTGCCTCCACCACTGCCTGCAAGATGCTTGACAAAAATGTCTCGCTCGCTGTCTAATTTTCTATTAAAAATTTTACACACTAAGCATTTGATGCATTTGATAGATTCTTCCAGAGTTCTCTATGCAAGTTATATGATTATTTGTACCGAAATCTGCAAGTTTCACAAGATTTGATTTCTCAGAAATTGATCAACAATGGTTTCAATTCCCAAAGACATACTGCTTTCCAGCACATCCATCATGCATAATCAGTGACACTTTTTAGATATTAGATATACCATGATATTTTGGTAAGCACTGTATTCGACCATATGTTGTAGGTAATATGACCAGCACATCTTTAACAATGTTAACAATACCTGAACTCTGCCCAAACCACTTTAAAGATGGTTAATTGACAACCAATGAATCAAATGCTTGTCAACTCGGTTATATCCAAACTCTGTTACACAAATACTTGGTGTAACATGCATTTTCGTTTACCGCTAGATTTGTTGATTGGAACTAATTCACCTTCTATCCACTGCTTAAACAAGATATTTCTATGCTAACATGTATTAGTTTTCCTCAGAAATAAATAGCAGGAAAAAATTTAAAAATATATGCCAAATATCCTGAAACTTAGTGTCCTATTCATATTCATGTCACACTACTTTTATCTCTACCGTTAGCAATCTTTCTCAGAAAGATATAGGAAAATACATCAAAATACCTGGCGAAACTCTAAAACTGAGCCAAGCACTTGACGGCACTGAATAGCTGTTCATGTCCACAGATTTTGCAGGTTGCTCCAGATGAATAAATCTTCTCAGGTATCAGATTACCTGAAGCATTATGCAAAAAATCAATATCTGACTTATAATATTTCTATTAGGATTTTTTTTGGGATTCAAACATTGAGTGAATTCTCTTTGCTTTCCATCTTCAGTTTCGATTGTTGTTGATGAATTAGTGTTGCATATCCAGCTAGGTTAGCATGGGCTCATCGATGGGTACAGGAGCAGTAGGTGCGCGATGACAACCCACGGTCGGATGCCCCGGTCACCATGGATGCCATCGTAGATGCACTGGACACCATGGCCAAGCCCAGCATTGTGCAGCAACAGCACCATGGCAGAAATCTTGTGCCTGGAGATGAAGAGATGCTCGTCTCTGCGACTGCAGTAGCAAGCTCGAGCACCTTCCTCCCACGAGATCATGCTCCCCACAGTGGAAGGGTCCGGACCGGTCCGGCGCCCCTCTTGGCGAGTGACAGCGACAGCGGCAGCGTGGCCTCAGCGGGGCTGCAGGCGGCGAACGGCGGCGCAGCTTCGGCGAGGGCAGGGGTGGGGGTGGCGCTCGGCGGGTGCGAGAGTGGCCACGGAGGAGGTAAGGCTCGGGCCTGCAGGGAAGAGGGGCGGGGACGGGAGCGGCGGAGGAGGAGGCGGAGGCACGGCGTGGGGCTGCGGGATGAGGAGCGTTGAGACCCGGGAGCAGGAGGGTTGATTTCGGTAAAGTTTGAGGGCTTTTTTGAAAAAAAAACTGAGAGGAGGCCTGGACTGCGGGTTGATTCGATTAAAGTTCGAGGTTTTTTTTTGCAAAAAGACCGCTGCTCGTCCGATCTAGGCTGTCCGCGCGCTCGATCTGATAGCCGTGAAAAGCGAGCGACGTGGCCACGCTGCCTGGCTCTCTTTTGGGTGTAGGATTCCTATAAGAAGATGGTAGACAAGATCAAGAAGCTTGTTCCCTCAAAAAAAAAGATCAAGTAGCTTGTAGAGAGGCAAATTTCAGGTTAGATGCTACATACAAGGCTGAAAAGCTAACCTTATCTGGCTTATTTTCTGATGAGAAGAGGAGAGAGCTATCTGCGAGGGTGAGAAATGCTATAAAGCACAAATCTGATCACAGGCGTGCACAGTAGGAATCACACCGAATGGCATTTGTTTTTTTTTCAGGATGCGTTGGGAGAAGACTGCTTGGAATATCGAGAGAGAGCGATGCTCTGGCATTTCCTTTGATAAACTCAGACCTGAAACCTGTCAATAAACCATATTAGTCCGATCGGCTGGGACTGGCTGGCTGGGCAGCCCCCTCACATGAATACTATTTATATGAACTAGTCAGCAGTACTTCTCTCTCACATAAACGAACCAGCAATGATACGAACCAGCCAACCGAACATGCTATATATATGTGGTACAGTTACCATTCATCAATCTGAGTATTTGTTGAAAATATAGAGTAGGGATGAAATCCCTCCCTATGGCCAAGATGAAATCCCTCCCTATGGCCATGCCCCTCGTCGTCTACCAAATCTCACGGTTTTTTGTGTCAAAAAATACACAGTGTTTTCCTAGGATTCAATTCGAACCGAACCGGGAAATAAATAAGACACCCAACAAAAAAAGAGAAAAAAACCGAAAAATAGAAAACAGCTTGGAAGGTGCCATCCAGCGCATGTACCTACGTCAATGTTACAGTTACGTGCATTGTGTTAAAAAAAGAGTGAACGTTTTGCATATGAAACCCCTCACTCTCTAAAACTTCCTCTATACAAAGGCTATGTTTGGATCAGACAGCTATTTGTTAGCTGCTAGATAAATGAAACCAGCTATAGTTTGTTAATAGAAGAGTTATTAGTTAACCTATTAGCTTAGGCCGTGTTTAGTTTATGAAAGTTGGAATTTTGGGCTACTGTAGCACTTTCGTTTTTATTTGGCAATTAGTGTTCAAACATGGACTAATTAGGCTCAAAACGTTCGTCTCGCAATTTCCCACCAAACTGTGCAATTAATTTTTTTTCGTCTACATTTAATGCTCCATGCACGGGCTGCAAACATTCGATGTGATGGCTACTGTAGCACTTTTTGGGATTTTGGGTTGGAATTAAACATGGGCTTAGTTTCCTTTGGATCCTGTAGATAAGTAGTACTTAGCTAGTAAAAGCCAGCTAATAACTTTTTAGCTAAATAGTTTATTTTAAGCTACTAGTTGGGCTATTATCTGGAGCATTTAGGTCCACTAGAGTTAGCTTTAACAGCTTACTATTAACATATGGAATAGGACCTTCGTTGCCAGTGTTGTCATTGTGAACAATGCTACTGGTAATACTAGAATTGGAATTCTATTGTTAGACTATACAATTAATCTAAGTGCACCAGCGGTGCATGAAAAATGATCCATTATTATACTATCATGATCAATCTAAGAGTGCTAGCAGTTTGTGAAGAAAGAAGATTTTATGTCCTAAGTGTTTAAAGTGGCAAACCTTAGAAATGACCTTATACATGGTAACCATATATAGGTGTTAGAATCAATGAATTTAAAACTTAGCTTCAAGCAACAAAATGGGTCCTTTCGACTGCACTTAAGGCAAGGCTAGACTCCCGCTGCATTCCCTATTATTGAGAGAAAAATACTATGTAACAGTTATCCAGCAGTATTGCGACCATCAATCGAACAGGCCCATAATGCACATAGAGAGAAATAGGTGGGAGATTGCTAACTTATTTTCCATCTTATTTTCCATTTCAAGAAACAACACCGGAGTCCAGACCCTAGCACATGTAGATTCCATCTTAGGCACCCTTCTGATGCTTTTGGAACGCCTGCTACTCAATTTTTTTTCATAAGCAATTACATAAGCAAGTAGGATGTTTGTGTTTTGCTAATTTGTTAGCCAATGTACTATGCTTGATTTCCTCTAAATAATGAATATAGCACTATACCAATTAAGTAGTACAAAAATGAATATGATGAACTCCCTCTATTTCAAATTATAAGATAAGTATATATTATGTCTAGATATATAATAAAAGCTATGTATCTAAAAAAAAAGGTCAAAACGTTTTATAATTTGGAACGGAGGGAGTACATTACAACACAAGTTCAAAAGCCTTCCAACGCTTGTCTATTTGATCTAAACACCATATATTATGAGTTCAATTATAATATTTTGACCAACCTACTATTATAATGTACATAATCCATTTCAAGCATAATCTAACACTAATTTAGGGATTTAGATAACCTAGATTATTATAACTAATAACCTAAATTATTATAATCTTATTTATAATCTGGTTCTAATAATCGAAAGGTGATCTAAACATGACCAAAAGATGTCCTTCTAGGTGAAATTATCGATTTCTACTAAAAAACATTATTTTTTGAGGTTGTATTCGGACAGCTATTCCTTCGCATCACCACACGATACGCACGAGCAGGGACCCCTGTTACACCACTACAGCTCCCGCCCAGCATCATGGCCTTCCATTCCCCAATCTAGGGTTGCGAGCTCCCCGCCACCGCCGGCCATGTCCGACACGGACGTCGACATCGAGATGCGCGAAGCCGCCGCGGCCGCGGCCCCAGCCGGCGACGAAGACGGCGAGGGCGACACCGAGGAGGACGAGGACGAGGACGAGGTCGACGAGGAGGAGGAGGAGGAGTTGCCCGCCGCGGCGCCGGCGCCGGCCGAAGAGCAACCCGCCCCAGCGCCCATCTCGGCCTTGCCGGGGAACCCAAACCAGCTGACGCTGGTCTTCCAGGGCGAGGTTTACGTTTTCGAATCCGTCACCCCCGAGAAGGTCTCTCCTCGATTCATTTCGTTCTGTTTTGCAGTTCACGTGGAAATGTTACTCGAAATTCTTGCGATCGAATCTGAAATTTGACGTGTTTAGTAGTACTGTAGTAGTCAGCGACAGATGGACATATGCTTGATTTTCCTGTTTCTGTTTGGGGGCCACCCCGCATAGAGCGGGAGCTAAGCCCTTTTTTTTGTTTGTTTGTTTGGGGGCCCTTTCGTTGTCGACTAGTGTGCATATTTGAATTTCAAGGTTGTGCAACTGTTCTCACAGTTCCTGCTGGCCGAAATCTTTTCCCACCTGATTGATTTTGTGTTGGGGTTGGTCCGGTTAATCAATTTTGGTTCGCCAAAGCATAGTCATCATCATCAAGTACATAAATGAGTTACGTCGTGGCCATGCCTTAATGGCTTTTATGTAATTTTCTTCTTTGTGTTGACTTGAATAGCAATACTGTTATGCATACTAGGCTGGTAGGTTATACCGCTTACCCCTATACCTGTGCAGTTGTGCTAATCTGTGTACTGTGTAGAAGCCCTATGCTTCTGAATCGAGGTAACTTAATTCCAACAAACTACCAGCCCACCACTGAGATTCTGTGATTCAATAATTGGTTGCTGGGCTATTATGCAGCCTGACTGTATGATAGTTTTGCTTTACTACAATAAAAAGGATACAGTCCTTAGCCACTGTGGCTTGAGGCAGTTTTCAACCCTGTCATAACATGCTTTTTTCCTGTAAGGAGCATATTAACCAAACATCATATTTGTATGTGCTACTTGGTACTGCCAGGGCCTGTTCGCTTGCTCGTAAACGATCGTAAATTTCCAGCCAGGAACAGTGTTTTTCTCTCACACCAAACCAGCCAACAGTAAATAATCCACGATACGATACGGCCTCCCGAACAGGCTGATTATTCATGTGTTACCATAGTACTCGAGTATTCATCTGGTTATACATATAGGTATAGGTAACTCTGTTTTCTTTTTAACCCCTTGGTCCACTTCTCTTTTTTCTGAGCTGAAGTTTATTTTTCAGGTTCAAGCTGTGCTGCTACTGTTAGGACGCGGTGAACTACCACCTGGTTTAGCTGGCATGGTTTTACCTAATCAAAATGAGAACAAGGCATGCACAAATTGATGTGCAGTTTGTATGACAATAATTCTATCACTGAGTTCATGTAATAGTATCCTATTACCATTCTTCTGTAGGGTTATGATGATATACTTCGGAGGACAGACATTCCAGCAAAAAGGGTTGCTTCACTAATCAGGTTCCGTGAGAAAAGGAAGGAAAGAAATTTTGATAAGAAAATACGTTATGCTGTTCGCAAAGAAGTGGCACTCAGGTTTGTAGCTCGTCTTGACTCTTGAGCAACCATCAATTTTATTTCTATTGAATGTGGTGTGGTGCACTAGTATATATCTTTAATCACCGGTGAACCTTGAATGGTGAAATTACTTTTGTGCCTATTGGAGCAGAGTATATTTCTGATGAGTAGTTCCAGCTATTTTATCGGCATGCCATGCTTCTGCTGCTTAATTGAATAAATGATCATTATTGGAGCATAGCGATTGGTTTCATCAGAGATGAAACAACTGGTCACCCTTTTTACAACTAACTGTGATAACCGAGAAACGCGCCATTAGTTTTTTTTTCTTACTGAAAGTTCAGCTTGACCCAGCTTATATATGAGCCAAGGAACCAGAATTTGTCCCAGCTACTGACTTTACTTGCTTGGTCAATTTGTTTGAATTGTAAATATAGTCAGTTATAAGGAAAACCGAAATAGTTTGTTTTCATGACGATAGCAATAATGTGGTAGTAGTATCATTAAATCCTACATATACAATATAACAGTCATTAGATGTGAGGGCATATGCTTCTGCAAGCCATGGATGTAACCTAGATTGGAGTCTAATAGGATCATAGGATAGCCTATGGCCTAGGACGCAGAGGAAGACATATCAGGGACATAAAATTCTTCTACGTCAAAACATGAAGCCAACTAGCACGCACAGCTAGCAGGTATATTGCATGTGTTCATAACTGGTCGTGCTTTTTTTATTACTCTCAGGATGCAGCGTAGGAAGGGGCAATTTGCTGGAAGGGCCAGTCTGGAGGGAGAATCTCCAGCTCCTGGATTTGATCCTGGTTCGCAGGGTTCAGGCCTAGATTTTGCATCTCGAGAATCAATGTCTGTCTTGTATTTCATTAGTTGATACTTGATATGTTTTTTCTGTTCATTACTTTAATTCAAAATTGACCCCTTTTCCTCCTCCATGTCATACTCTGCAGGTGCCAGAACTGCGGCACTAGTGAGAAAATGACCCCAGCAATGCGTCGTGGTCCAGCTGGTCCAAGGACATTGTGCAATGCTTGTGGATTGATGTGGGCAAACAAGGTACAATTACATGCTTAAACATGCTGGATTCTTTCTTTCTGATGGCTGACATGATCATAGGTTCATAACTTCATATCATCTTTATTTTGTATTGTTAGGCGATCCCTTTTATGCCTTCTCTTGTACTTCTTCAGGTCATAGAAAGGTGACATGGATATGAAAAGAACACCTAGACCACATCTTTGACCAATAATTTTATTCAAAATTTATGTGTGAAACTAAATAAATTATGGCATTACCAAAGGATCGTCCAAGGTGAATATATGCATACTGTTCTCATTAGATGAGTCTATTCTAGGTCAAATTTAAAATTGGTTGATTGTGCTCCAAAATGTCACTCTTGTGAGTAGAGTGAGAACACGATAATATTGCACTGTGGTGGAATTATTTTGTGTGGTTGAACTTGGAAAATAATTCTTCAAAGCACGGATAACCCATACTTCACTGCAATGGACCAATGGTGTGACATGACATGACATGCTAAGGCAGCAAATTATGTTTTGCTGTTATTGTACTTGCAGCAGTGGTATATGTGGTTGCAGCTTGGTAGGTAAAATTTTATGTCATGTGTCGAGATATGGCTATGTTTAGTCATGTACTCCTATTGCTCTTTTAATTGGTTATAAATATGAATATCCAGTTGCAGCCCCTTGTCCTTTTCTTTTAAGAAAAAAAATTGTCGCCCCATGGAGGTCTGCTAAATGTTCTTCATTGACGAGATGCCAGAATATTAAGCATGTTGTCCTTTGGAGATGAACAGAAGGATTGAAGGAATGGTCTTATAAAACTTGAAGTGAAGGGTATTGTTTCTGTTGTGCTGTTAGGGCCTGTTTGGTAGAGCTCCATCTGATCCTGATTCTCTAAGGAAGCTGATTCTTTGAGAGAAGTGATTCTGTGGCTAAAAGTGACTCTCTTTGATTCTTTAGTATAAACTCTTGAAATCATGATGGAGAATCACTTCATAGAGTCAGGAGAAGCTACTTTTTTCAGCTCTCAGCCTCCTAGTTCATTTCAGAGAATCACTTCACGGAATCAGCAGAGAATCACTTCTCTCTGAAAAACTGTTTGGCAGAGCTCCTGCTGGATTCAGCAGAGAATCAGCTCTGGGAGCTCTGCCAAACGGGGCCTTAGTAAACTGCTCCTTTGGCAATTATTCCTGTCGTACAAAGATTGGAAGAAAGCAACTTGTTCTCTGTGATATGAACATATCTCGCATATCCAGACTTGACGCCACCTCTACTAAAATCTTTATACAGATTCTAAAAGTTTTCTTTTATGATGGCACTGGCCACCTTATTACACTTCTATAGTTACTACTTCATGTTTGGTGGCTGCAGGGTACCCTGAGAAGTTGCCCCAGGGCAAAAGTCGAATCTCCTGTGGTTGCATTTGAGCAGGTTCACTTTTTTCTTAATTACTATATCAGCATGACTTTCTGCAATTTCTGGCCTTTGAATATTTTCAAACCCCCAAAGCAATGCTGCCGTCTCTCAGGGAATAAGTGACAACAAAGCACTGGTGACACCGAGTAATGACAATGTCGCTGCAAGCAATGGCGAAGCGTAAGTGTTGAAATCGTTTGCCCTTTTCCAGTGCTAGCTATTCAGGCAGGGAGCTCATGAACTGCAACTGTGTGTTATCTTCTCCAGCACAAGGGCAGCAGAGATAGGAGTGCCCAAGGCGCCGTGACAGTGTATAGACATTATTGTCAGAGACAAAGATTTCGGATTCTTTGCCTACAGCTAGACAAGACACCCCCGATAGAAAGATTTGCTAATGAGGATACTGATTCTCATCAAGTGTACATTCATTCTTGCTTGACAGTATTAGACATGTAATTAACATAAGCTGTCCGATTGATGTCTGTTGTGTAAACTGTAAACCTAGATGGCATCTGTTGTGTCACATTTTCTGATTTTCTTCATTCTCATAAAATCGTAATCAAAGATTCCCTGCTACCCATTGATTGTCATATGGTATCTCATTCTGTGTAGCATGAATCATGATACATTTGCTCGATATGATCTTTTGGCCAAATATGCACCCTGATACAATTTCTGACATCTGAGATATGATATTGCAGCATTTCATATTGGTCTGGGGAATAAAATTAACCGCTTTTATTCAGTTTTGAAAATGCAATTTTAAAATAAGACTTTTTTTTTTTTGCAAATCCACCCCTTACAAGTTACAAACACCAAAAAAAAAAAACGGTTTAATTATGTTTGAGCAAAAAAAAAAAAAACGTGGCAAAACTATCAGACTGGTTATACACACCGTATCCTTTGTCATAAAGTGTGTGATTCCTGTAATTTTCAGACGATAAACGTGAATGCCGTTTGCAAAATCAATGCTGAGACTGGACAAATCCGGCTTATCAGCCATGGTGATGCTGATTTATCGGTCGCTGAAGCCATCAGCCAAACCGCATCAGGACCAGTAGAATGCTACGACTCTACGAGTTCTCGGCTGCTGTACATTTCGAAATCGCCCCGGCGCACTTCACCACTCGCGAGCCGCGGCTCGGCACGCCGCACGCCCCGTGACGACAACCCGCCCGTGCCGTGGTCGCAGACGCGTCCGTGATCTCCGTCCCCCCTCCTTCCTTCCTGCGCAAGCGTGCGCCTCCCCCCGCCTACCGCTACCAGCCGGCGATGTCGGTGCCCCCCGCCGGCAACCGCCAGGTCCCTCCCCCGCCTCCTTCCCCTCGTCCTCCGCATCTCCTTCCCTCGCTCGCATACTGGCTCACTATTCATTTTCCTGCAGGTGTCCCTGCGGGGGTCGAGCGCGAGGGAGATCACACGCGACGCGCTCCTGCAGAAGGTCTCCGAGGAGCGCCACCTCCGCAGCCACCTCCGCCGCGCCGCCGCGGCTGCCCTCTCCATCCAGGTACCTCCCACAAGGCCGCCAACACCCAACGCCCCCCTTCTCCGCCCATCATGTGTACCTACCTAACCACCCGCCGCCCACCAATTCCTGTCTGAGCTCTGAAAAATTCGCTTGCTGCTCATGACATGGATTTTGCTTTCGAGTTTTCGGGTAGTTTAATTGATCTGTGAGCCACTGAGCCCGTGGTTCGTTTCAATGATACACATGATTTTGATGTCTGTTTGGAGAGAGATGATTGTATTGGCTTATGAGTATGTCTTTCTGTTTAAATTTTGCACTATGTTCTGTTGTCAAGTGTACATAGCTAAAGAAGTTGATAACCTGATTCATATTTAATGTGTTCGCTGTATCCTGCATTTATACTACGTTATTGATATATTGCGGCAAAGCTTTTGCCATCCTTTCTAAAAAAAATACTACATTATTGGAATGCATGAAAAACATCCTGAAACACTATTTTTCAACTTAAATATGCAGGGGATATGAACAATAGCAATAAGCTTGATGCATAAACTGTACTTATTGGTCTACAGTATATAAAAAATGTACTCCTACATATAACTCCATGAGCATGAAAATGTGCAATGACTGTATGGTTGTGCTTTCTTGCACTTATCAAATTGATGATCACTGTTCTTTTTTATTTTCTTGTGCCAGCGAATATGGAGAAGGTACCATGTGATAAGAACGGTTTCAGAACAGCTCCATGAAGACTGGGAGCTATTAATGAACCAGCCTAACATCGACTTGACTACTCAATGGATATCTAGAAAGATGCTTAGGCCATTTCTATTCTTCATTACTCAACCTTCTAGCTGGCACAATGGACTACAGAGCAAGACTGTGGAATCGATCTTAACATGCTTCAAGATTATCTTGAATAGTATAAACTCAATGGGTATGCGTTTTCTAGTAATATTACATTTGCTTTGACCATTCTGTTGTTTGTGGTCTACTTGAGTATTTGCGGTTCAATCTTTCTTAGGACTACAATCATCGTATTGCTCAACCCTGTACAAGATGGCTGACTACTAGAAACAGATTAGCCGACTTTTAGCACAAATATACAAAAGCCTAGCTGGGTGACCACTGAGCACACATGTTTTGTTTGATGTACTTAGGTACTGATGGTTGTGAGTTGTGACCATATGAGACAACAAACATATGACTAGAATATTTGTCTTGAACTCGTGATTTATGGTCTGTTTCTGGCACTATTTGTTTGACTCTACTATCTAGTCAGCGATCTAATAATGGAAGTGTTTTGGCCTTATGGGTGCCATAGTGATGGTTCATGAGTTCTTAAATAAAGTAAATTACCTTAGTGCCATCACTAAGATGCATATATTGGAAAGTTCCATCAATCATGAGGATGGCAGGTGGGGCCTGGGTCACATGCCAGCGGCACATGGAATGGCACTTTCCACCTTGGCGATGTTGTTTATGGTACTGCACAATGTCAAATATGAAATTTAACAATCAGACAATCAGTTTCTTTGGTGCTGACTTTATTTCATGATACTATTCAAACTGATTTAATTCAGTGCTTTAAGTTAATATGTATTCCAAGCTTTGGTTGTATGAAGCAGAAATGGGTCTAACCAGCTATAGCATGACTTTGTTGATGACAGCTCAACAACAGCTGCATGCTAAGCTTGAAAAACACCCCCACTATGAGTATTCAAAAGTTGAAACTTAGACGAATGTCTATAAATTATAGTATAGAATTGATGCCATCCACAATAGTCTTGCTTTGTTATACGATAGATTAGGCTATGCGCCAAAACTATAACTTGATTAGATTTGGTCATATAGCAGAACAACAAATTGTTGGGCAGGTTCCTCATGTTATTTCTTCTGATCAACACACATCCCTTTACTGACTTGTATCTTTTTTCTGTAGATGCAAGCAAAAACTTCTGCTCCTTTGCTGTGGGTATACCAGAAGAGAGGTCTATTTGGCTTTATCAGGCCAAAAAGCTGATTTCACTGTGCTTTTTCATTCTTGCCAGGTGTGACCATTCCTGTTGCAAGGATGGAAGCATAGTTGATATGACTGCTGTTGCTATGAGATTGGCTGTGTCTCTAACTGATTGCAAAACATGGAAAAGTTTAAACAGTGAGAACACTAGCGCTGCAGATGCCTCTGTAGAGAGTTTGATTGAATTTATCGGTACATGCCAGAGTGGCATATATAATTGTGTTAGGCAATATATAAAGTCTCTTGGCCCTCATGTTACTTCAGGGAAGAAAAGTTCTGCAACAGATGATGATTTTCTGATCACTGCTAGTGCAGTCACTTTAGCCTTGCGCCCATTCCACTCTAAGAAAGCAGAGAGGGGTGCTGATCTGAATGGTGCTTCAAAGAAATACTTCACACTTATACTTACAATACCATATCTGTGCAAACGCATGCCACCTCTGTTGTTACCTGCTCTTAAGCATTTTTCTGTGCTGCAACCGAGTCTCAATATTTTACTGGTAAGGGTCTTATTGTTGATATTGACAAATTCTGCTCTGGCATTTTCCATGTTATTGAATTAACTATTATGAAATCATAAGTCTCTAAAGATTCAGAACTATCAAATATTACTTTTTCTTTGTGTGTTTACATGGCAAGATAGCAAGAGTTATTTATGTAATTGAAGCCGTTAACTTGCAAAGTGATGTTTGTTTTTCAGAGGATCTTACTTTACTGATTGTGGCCAATATACTGCTCTGTATGTTGGCGTAGCATTGCAAGATACTGCCATGTCACTAATACTCGCTACCAACTTTCTAATTTTTAGTGCAAGTAACCTAGTCGTAAGTGAACAAAAATACTATCAATCTATTTATCTCCAAGTTCTTGTAGTGTTTATAAGAAATTTTCATTATTTTGTTCAGATCTAGACAAATAAATTACATGCTGTTTGTGGATTTTAATGAATTCTTGACGCTTATGCTTTAGGTGTTGTAGTGCACGTATTAATTGCTTTGCTACCTACTGCAGCTGTCAGCGGTTTTTATTTTGCATGAACCATCACAGTTTACTCATTGTATTACTTTAAGAATGGCATATTGTAAATGTGGAACTGATCAAGCCATGGCAGGTGGTGGCAGATCTCCAAGGATAAAATATTTCAAGAAATAATAAAATTGGAGCAGTCAGAGGTTTCAGCTAGTATTATTCCTTGCTCTGGTTGGGCTCTTGGAAATATAGTGAACTTAGCTACCAATCATGATGACTTATCCAATTCAGGGTGCTTCATTCAAGAACTAGATTTCTGCTTATATGTTGATGCTATTAATTGTATTTCCCAAAACTTACTGGAAAGTTTTGAGAAAAACAAGAGGATGTCTCAAAATGTTGGTAATATCACTTCCCATGCCGACACATCTGTTGCAGAGGAAGGGGATACCAATGACGGCTGCAGAATGAGAACATTATTTATGGACCTTCTGAAGCCAATTTACCAGCAATGGCACCTTAGAAAACTTTTGATGTTGGCGAAAGAGGATTTTTCATGCTGCAGGGCAACTAATTATGATCCAAACCTGAAGAATATTTATTTTCGCAGCCTAAAGTTGTCAGATGTTGTATGCTTCTACTATCACATGCTTAGAATTTTCTCATCGCTCAACCCATCTATTGGTGCATTGCCTATTCTCAACATGCTTGCATTCTCACCTGGATTTCTAGTTGATTTATGGGGGGCACTAGAAATGTCCATTTTTGGTCCACCTATCCAGAATTCACAAGAAACAGGACATGAGAAACAGTTGGCTACAAGTAGTTCAGGTGAGCAAGTATCCTCCATGAGGCAAAGAAGGAATGCCAAGGACACATCAAACAAGTGGGCAAATGTGCTCCAGAAGATTACAGGAAAATCCAATGGTTCAGAGGAGGGCACTTTACCTGATAGTATTTTATTTTCTCAGCAGTCTAATGATGATGCATTAACTTCATGGGATATTGAAGCCATGAGACATGCATCTCAAGAAATTGGAAAGGACTTAATGTGCATGTTGTATCTTTTCTGTGCTATATATGGGCACCTATTACTTGTGCTAGATGATATTGAGTTTTATGAAAAGCAGGTAATATGCTTTGTGCCCGTACTTATCTCTATTTCTTTGTCTCCTCACATTTTTTATAACATTCTTTGCCTTCTGACTTCACAGGTTCCTTTTACTTTAGAGAAGCAGCGGAAGATTTCATCAGCACTTAATACATTTGTATACAATTCTTTCATTCAAAATAGTGGAAGCTACAGCAAGCCTCTTGTGGATGTTGCTGTCAGATGTCTTAATCTACTCTATGAAAGGGACAGTAGGCATAAGTTTTGTCCTATTTCCTTGTGGTTGGCACCTGCTAGAAATGGCCGAATTCCAATTGCTGCTGCTGCCAGGTCTCATGAGGCAGCATTTGGTCATTTTCCAGGAAATAATTCGTCAGGAATTCCTCCCCGGAGCTCTGTACTTACCACATTACCACATGTATATCCATTTGAAGAGAGGTACCTCACTGTATTTAGGTCTAAACAATGTCAATAATTTTAACGGACATCGTGAACTTAATAGAAATAATGTTTTGAACTTTCTCTCTCTCTCTCTCTCTAAAAAAAAGAGATCCTAAACTTATGATTATGATATGAGTCAATTGTTGTTACCTACCCTACCTGCTTATCACGTGCTCCTTTTTGCAGCGGATTTTTTTTCTCAAACACATTTGCACTGAATCTGGTTATCACTAGGATCTTTGATCGTTGTTGCTTTTCTCACACATAGAAATCCACTAAAGAGATACTTGCACACCATGATGCACTTAGTGCCGATTTTTCTTGGTGGATCATACATGATATTTCACAAAGCTTATATGGTAATTCTGTCTGATGGTTGAGGAAAATTTGATACACTTGTACTCCTTTACAAATGGCCAAAAAGTCACCCTTTTTTTAGGAAGATGTTTAAATTGGCATACAAAATTCTACCTGTTTTCATTTTGAGATTTATTGAATGAAATGGTACACATACATTATCTGCTGGAGGAACTCATGTAGTGGCCATACTGTGCTTGTGTAGTTGTGTATACACTTGTTATGTTGCTATAGTGTGACAGACACCTATCTCACTAGTTTCTATTCACTTGTTTGTTTGGTTGATGAGTTTGACCTATAGTAGCATATAGATTCTTTTTACAAGCTGCACACTTTTTTATTACTTAAGCATTTCTAGCAGTGTATATTTTCTTAGCATCATTTTATGGCTTTTACCCAGAGTGCAGATGTTTAGAGAATTTATTGAGTCAGACAAAGCATCAAGAAGAGTTACTGGTGAAATTTCTGGGCCAGGCCCGGGATCTATCGAGATAGTTATTCGTCGAGGCCATATAATTGAAGATGGATACAGGCAGTTGAACTGCCTAAGATCAAAGTTGAAATCTTGCATTCACGTGTCATTTGTGAGTGAATGCGGTCTTCCTGAAGCTGGTTTGGACTATGGTGGTCTGTCAAAAGAGTTCCTAACAGATCTGTCAAAGACCGCTTTTAGTCCGGAGTAAGCATACTGTTTTTCTCAACTTTTATTTATCTTATGATTTACACAACTTGTTTTTCTCAAAAGTGAAGACTGAAGAGTACTGTCATTCATGAAGACGATTTTGCTAACCTTTTTCTTCTATTTCTGACAACAATCAATAGGTATGGGCTGTTTTCACAAACATCAGCATCTGATACTAGCTTAATTCCCAGCAATTCTGCTAAGCTTTTGGATAACGGCATTGATATGATTGAATTTCTTGGTCGAGTTGTCGGCAAAGCACTCTATGAGGGGATTCTGTTGGACTATTCTTTCTCACCAGTATTTGTGCAGAAACTTCTTGGACGGTATAATTTTCTGGATGAACTATCAACTCTTGATCCTGAGCTTTATAGAAACCTTATGCAACTAAAGGTACTATAGATTTTTTGCTTTGGATTGGTTTCCAAGATGCAAGCAAGTTAAACTACTACTTAGAATATTACCTTTTCTATCGAAAAGATCATAAGATGGGTGGATGACTATTATTCAACCCCTTTGTTGTAGTATATTCCCCTGAGATATTATTCATGAATATGTGGTATGTCTTATTAATCTTTCAATGTATATTCTTAGTTTGTAGTGTTCACAGGTTAGTGGTGACACTAGGAGTCAATCTTATGCATTTATTTTTACATAATTTCTACAGAATCTTGCCATTTATTTAAGTATTGTTAAAATTGATTGTACTTTTGGGATTCATGAGGTTTCTCTCTGTAGTGGTTATATTATATATGATATCAGTTTGTTGATCAGCTACCTCTGTAAAACTCCATATGGTACCATTTTGGCTTTTCTTTTGCATACTAGCATTAACATAATAAGACAGTAACATTTTGATGCTATTACTGATCTGTAACAATAATTTGCACTACCTTTCTACCAAACAGCAATATGATGGGGATGTTGAGGATCTATTTTTGGATTTTACTGTAACTGAAGAGTTGGGTGGTAAAAGAATTGCCCATGAGCTTAGACCTGGTGGTAAAAATATATCTGTCACAAACGAAAACAAGTTGCACTATGTTCATGCAATGGCAGATTTCAAGCTTAACCGACAGGTTCGTTACACTCTGTTTTGTCTTGATTTACAAGGTTTTGTTCGGTACCAGTAAAGCTTTTTGTTAGCACCATTGTCCTTGCAGATACTTCCATTTGCAAATGCATTTTATAGAGGACTCAGCGATCTCATTTCACCGTATTGGCTGAGCCTGTTTAATGCAAATGAATTTAATCAGGTAACTCTCTTCTCCTTTCTTTTCTTTTCTTTTTTCCTTGAGAGGATTCTCTTCCCTATTTTCTATACTATTGAAACTGGCATCACGCCAGGTATAATGCAGGAAATGAGCTTTGATCTAACAGTAATAACTAAAGTATAAAACTTTGAATGAATTCAAATATTTAGAATTAAGAAAAAATTCTAACTTAAATTTTCTTGTTAAAAATTAAAAACGAAATTGTGATGTAAGTGATAGAAATGAAGAGAAATTGAAATTTGAATTGTGCTTGTGAATAATAATACCACATTGACCCCTCAGAAAATAATAATACCACATTGCTCTTCTTTTTATAAAGAAGAGAATCGGTAATAGCTGGCCAAACACCAAGCATTCCCTTAACAGATTAACCAATATTTGACTAGCTCAAGAAACGTTCTTATACAATGTATTAACTGGCGTAGTGCATTTAACATGTCAAAAGCTGAATCCGTGGCCCACTGTTTCAAATCCTGCTAATTCACCACTGCCACATACAGTTACTTTCAGGTGGCCTGCGGGATTTTGACGTTGATGATTTGCGGAACAACACCAAGTATACTGGTGGTTATACTGAGTCAAGTCGAACTGTTAAACTCTTCTGGGAGGTATATGTATTTGTATAATTTTGCTCATTTTGCATTATTGGTTTCTTGCTATTTCCTGTTTTGCATTAGGGATGCATGTAACTTGGTAAGATCCTAGGATTATCAGCTTGGTTACCTATGTTCATGCAATACATACCCAATTTAGAAATTTCTGGAGCAGTGCAGTTCATGTATTTTCTTGTCTGGTGATAATAACTTTGGAAAAGAGATCATTTGGTATCCTGTAATATAACTGTGAATTGTGATCCTGACATACTGGCAGCTGAAACTTGCCTTGTACATTCCTGCCATACCTGCACTGCATTTCTGGCCTATTTGCATGTGTAGCATGCATTTGCCCACTTCTTTTATATGCTACATAAATGATTTGGTCTGTTTGCCTCTGCATTTCAGCCAAATTTGATGAAATAACTATTTTTGTTTACCACCAACAAGTATAAATATTAATATGGTTTGCACATTTTTACTCATTATGCAGGCCATCAAAGGATTTAAGCCAACAGAGCGTTGTTTGCTCCTAAAGTTTGTGACAAGCTGTTCACGAGCTCCATTGCTTGGATTCAAGTACTTGCAACCTTCTTTCACGATACATAAGGTTTGAGCACATTCCAAGAACTTTTCCTGTTTTGTTGATATGTGACAGATTGACTTAAGGAAGGTGACGAACTGCATTACTGATGCGCACCAACTTCTCAGCCCTTGTATAGTTCAGAACAAAGCCAAAAGGGCCTCTAGTCCAACTGGTTAGAGCGTCCCGGCGGCACTCCTTAGGTCCTGGGTTCGACTCCCCGTGGGAGCGAATTTCAGGCTGGGGTTAAAAAAATCTCCTCGTCTGTCCCACGCCAAAGCACAGGTCTAAGGACCGGCCCGTTCTCACCGGGCGACGGTGCCGCTGTGTAAGGGTGGGGCAGGGGTTCGGGGTTTTTTTTGGCCTGCGTGAGGTCTTCTTCTTAATGCAATGCCTGGGGGTGGTCATACCCTCGCAGGTCCAGTTTATATATATATATATATATATATATATATATATATATATAGAGAGAGAGAGAGAGAGAGAGAGAGAGAGTTCAGAACAAACTCTTCCACGTGAAATACTCCTATCCCAAATTATACGACGTTTTGGCTTTTCTAGATACATTACTTTTACTATGTATCTAGACATACTGTATATCTATAAGTGCCTAGCAAAAGCTGCGTATCTAAAGAAGCCAAAACGTCTTATAATTTGAAATGGAGGGAGTACTATTTAAGATGATAAAGTGATGTAGATGTGGGCTCAAATGTTTCTTTCTTGATTTTTCTACAGTGATATCAACTTGAGACACATAATGTGCTCTAAATTTGTTTATGCAAGAATGATAATTAACAAAGTTACTTGATGGTATTGCTGTTAGTTCTGTAACAAATTGAACTTCTGCAACGCGGTTTTGATCATGTGTTATTTTGTTTTTTCCCCTCTCTGATTCATCAATCTTCTCATTCCCCTAGGTTCCATGTGATGTGACTCTTTGGGCATCAATTGGAGGCCAAGATGTAGATCGTCTTCCGTCTGCTTCCACATGTTACAATACGCTCAAGGTATATCACTGACCGGTGACATTCATACTGGCATGCACGCTCTCTTCTAACCTTTTCTAATCCTTTCTGTTACCTTCAGCTTCCTACATACAAGCGGTCAAGCACGCTGAGGAGCAAGTTGCTTTACGCCATTAGCTCAAATACGGGGTTTGAACTCTCATAGAGGTATATTTAGTGGTGGGGGTGTTGTGACCATGTCTTGGTTTTGCTGTGAACAGAGGTATAGCAAAATTCGATCGGATGTACAAGTGTCGCAATTGCATCTTGATTATTCGGAATAACAGCTTCTCTGAAGGTAACGCGACTTTCTATGCCAGTGCATAAAAAAAATGCTTGTGCCAGTCGTAGTAGTGCGCGTATTTCTTCTATGGCTTGTTCTTTTGCCGTTCAGCAGTTGCTAGTAGCTATGGTACACGGACACTGGGGGCTTGACTATCCAGTGGTGGTCGTGGTCCAGGCCTGCTGAGACGAGGAAGGTTGTACATCATATACTCGGTGCTCGATGGTCGCTGCACTGCATAAAACAGTACTTGGAAATATGCCATGGGCTGTACGTCGATCACTCCAAATTCAAAATAGGTTGGGAAGGCGTGGAATGCAATTATACAGAGCGGAACTCTTACAGCAGTCCAACTTTTTCCAAGCATCACAAAACTACGGGAGATGATGGGCAGACAGCAAACATACAGACAAGCACACAGTAGCAGCACAGAACGGTACACAGCAGGACGAAGGGCGGGCGGGAACTCAAGTCGAGTGTATTTGCTGGAGGCTGTTGCGTGGCTCACGCGATGAGCTGGAGGCCCTGCAGGAGGAGCGCGTCGGCGAGCACCTTGTTGGCGGCGTCCGTGGGGTGGAAGCCGTCCCAGAAGACGTAGCCCGTGGCGTTGGTGCACGTCCCCGGCGCCCCCTGGTGGCACAGCACCGACGTCTCGATCGTGCCCGTGCCGCAGCACGCCCGCCGGGACTCGAAGAACCCTGCAGGAACCATCGACGTCTAGTGTTATTCACCCTCACCCTTGCCATGCCATAAAATAAAAGAATAGAGTAGGGATGAGAGCAGAGCATCGGCCGTGCTCTCGGTCGTACGTACCGGCGTTGGTGGGGTTTTGGACGAGGTCGAGGAGCGGCTGGTAGATGTCGAAGACGACGAGCTTGAGGTCCGAGTGCCGACGCTTCACGGCGTCCGCGGCCACGCCGAGCTTCCGGTTGAAGGTGAGGGAGTCGTTGTTGAGGCGCTCCACGCAGCCTGCGTTCCCGCCGCCGAACAGCGTCACGGACGCCGGGAGGCACCCCATCGGCGGCAGCGACGTCACGCCGATCCGGCGGGCGCCCAGACTGTACAGGCCCTGCATATACATGTTGGCACATATATGACGCAGTGGTACGGTACGGTGATTAGCCAGTAGCATGCACTACTAACGGGGGAGCTGATTCCTTACAGTATGCGCGCTCCTACTAACTGTACGGAAAAAAGTATTCAATTAATTAGAAGCAGATGACAGAGCATTATAGTACTACGTAGTTACTTTCATGCATGCATGCGGTTTATTACCCTGACTGGCTTTCAGGAAGAAGATTTGGCATGTCCTTTGACTGCTCACTGGATCGCACTTACTGGGTTTGGTACACCATTTAAGATTCAGTGCCACGGCCACACAGGCCGTGTCGGTATTCTTCCTGTAGAGGGAGGGCACATGCATGTACAGTACAGCGGCGTCCTCCTCCAAGGATGCATGTGATGAACTGACGATACACCGAGCGAGTACAACGACAAGGCCGGCAACACCAGTACTCAAGGATTTACGTAGTACTAGTACGTTGCCAGCTGTCTCTAACGTTCTTCTCCAGAAGAATGACCGTGCGTTTCTTTTTACTCACTCTTGGACACCGTTGCAGAGAGGCAGCATGCAAGTGGAGGTGCGTTCATGCCGGCAGTGGCGTGACCGTGCGAGTGGTTGGGAGAAAACAGCTGAACCGGCCGGCCGGCGCCAGCTGATATGATGTTGCAAAGAAGCATGCACCATGCACTGATGCACAGCAACGAAACGATATCTCGAACCAGACCGCACCAATCTCCAAGCATAGCAACTACTGGAGAGGACATGTGACGGCAGTAATGACCAGCAGCAGTGGTCTGCTCTCGATCGAGGTCATTGATATCACAACAAGAACCACTGCTACTGTTACGTACGTAACACAGTGACTGGCAGGCAACCATGGTTTAGACCTTAGTTTCTCTCCGAAACTTTATTTTCTATCGCATGAAATATGTGGACATATATAGAGTATTAAATATAGACTAAAATAATAATTAATTACACAGATTACGACTACTTTGCGAGACGAATCTTTTAAACATAATTAGTCCATGATTTGACAATAAAGTGTTATAGTGCTAATAACGGATTAATTAGACTTAATAAATTCGCCTCGCGGTTCTGTAATTTATTTTTTTATTAGTACCCGAACACCCGCGACACGTGGGTGTAAACACCACCGCATTCGATCCAGCCACAGCAGACTGAGGACGCGTTTGGAGGAGCTCCGGGCGGCTCCGGCTCCTCACCTCGGGTACTGTAGCAACACTGTGGCAGGAGCCGTTTCGGAAATCGAGGCGCAAAATGAACTGAAAAGAAGCCGAAAAGGGGAGGAGCCGGCGAAGCCACGATTTCGCGCTCCGTGCTACAGTGCATGAACAGTAGCGGAGCCGGAGCCCCCGGAGCTCCTCCAAACGCGTCCTGAGTTTTACTGAGGCCCATTGCACTGCATTCATTCCTACACGGCCCTACACGCTGCAACCTGTGACTTCATATCGTCTCCACCACTACGCTACGCCCATGCGACGTCATTCAATTGCGTATTCGCAATTGCATGCCCATGCCCCACTCGATGCCAAGTCTCAAGGTTTGAACTTTCTCGACATGCATCTTGTTGCATTGCATGGTAGCTAGGGCCGGAGTGGGGGGTATTACCGTACTTGCAACATATACCATCAATGAACTATCCCAACTAATCAAGTTGCAGTGGATCGAGAAAAAGGTTGTTAAGATCTGCTCGTAGTGAATTTTCGAGAAAAAGAAATATATAACCGCAGTCGAATTTGGGACGAGTGGTATGTAAGCAGCAAGCAGCATGTGGTTTGTGTTTACCGTACCTCGACGAAGGAGGTGAAGGGCGGCACGAGCGCGTCGGCGAACTGGTCGGGCGTGTAGGCGGCGCTCAGCATCGGGTTCACGTAGTAGTTCTGCACGTAGTCGCTGGTGCCGGCGCTCACCACGTAGATGGACCCGGACGTCAGCTCCCGGGCGCGCCGCTCGCCGGCCGACGCGGCCACCCGCGACTGGTACTCCCGGAAGTACTCCGCCTGACGGCTCAGCGAGATGGCGCCCTGCAATATAATGCAAGCATCAACATCGATCAATATATGGTTCGAGCAGCGGTGGTAGTGCGCCCTGCAATGTAATGCACGCAGCACGTACGTAGAGGGCGGCGGTGGCGTCGAGGTAGCCGGCGGCGCCGGATGCGAAGTTGGCGCCGTGGAGGAGGCTCTTGTTGTTGCTCTGCGCCTCCTCGCTCAGGTACGCCGGCGGGTACGAGCTCAGCCCAAGGCTCTCCACTGCATGCATCATCACATCAATGGGTTATTGTCCATCCATATCAAAATCACCCACGACTGAACACCCGTGCAAGAAGCTGCTGGTTAACTAGTAAACTACCCTACCGGTGTAGTCCGTGGCGAGCTTGCCGTTGCAGAAGCGGCCCGTGGGCGCGTGCGTGGCCGGGAAGTCGCGGCCGTAGGGCGGGAAGTCGGCGCGCACCAGCGTGGCCAACCGGTTGTTGTTGCCGGCGTCCACCACCGAGTCGCCGAAGATCATCACGCCCGGCACCAGCGCCTGCCCCGTCACAGTCGTCGTCGACACCGCCGAGAGCAGCACCACCATCACCGCCGCCGCCGCCGCCGTTGGCACGGATGAGCTCATCTTCATCGTCGTCCTCGCGCGCTCTCGGATCAGCCGCCGCCCGTCGTACACGCCGAGGAGTTGGCCGTGGACTGTGGTGGTGTGGACTAGCTATGGACGTGTCAGTGTGTTGGTAGGACTCACCACCGCGTGGTTTTAACGGGGTGAAGTGAAGTACTGCTGCTAGCCTATTAACTGCTTGTTGGAAGGTGGTGGGAAGAGGTGGGGGCACGCATTCAATGAGCTAGGTGGAGTGAGTAGTAGGTGAGCGGCTCGCTCGATTTTGCAGTCATAAGCAGCCTGTTTGGCTGTGCCTGAGTCGTAAATTTTCAAACGGAACATTATTTTTTTCTCGTATAAATCACTCGACAGTACTTCTTTATGAACCAGCAACCATACGAATCAGCCAATTAAACAGGCTGAAGATAGGACTGGTTCGGCTGGTTGAAAAACTAGTGCTCGTTTAGTTCCAAAAAATTTCTCAAAAAATGCTATAGTAGCCATCACATCGAATCTTAGGATACGTGCATAGAGTATTAAATATAGACGAAAAAACTAATTGCACAGTTTTGTTGAAAATTGTGAGACGAACGTTTTGAGCCTAATTAGTCTATGATTGAACACTAATTGTCAAATAAAAACGAAAATGCTACAGTAGGCAAATTCCCAAAATTCGCAAACTAGTGGATGAAAAATAATGTTCACTCTCCCACAAATTTCTTTAGATTCATCCAAATTTTTCTAAATTTCTCCCAGTGAACAAGGCCGTATAATGTTTTTTCCTCAATGGCTCTGTTCGTTGGTTGGTTTTCGTCATGGCTTATCAGCCAGCCAATAGTGTTTTTCTCTCACAACGAACCAGCATCCGCCGGGCTTATCAGCCCAAAAATCAACCAGCGAACAGGCCGAATATTTCAACATAAGTATCAGTATAAACCAAATTTTAGCATAATGCCTTTTTGGTTAAGCTCGGCTGTTTCTAATATTCAACGAATTTTCTATCTTGTTTTAAAAAAAACGAAAATTCTATCTATCTGTCGTTTTCGTTCAGCCCATTTCTGAAGTTGCACGCATGAGACCCGGTGGTGTTCCCATATGTCTGAATTATTCGAAATATCTACTATCTATCGAGCCGTTTTTTTTATACGGATATAGCGCGACCGGTCGCGCAAAACAACAGCGCGCGACCCCTCACGCGCGAGACTCGGCCCTTGTTTAGTTTCAAGAATTTGGATTTTAGTGTTACTGTAGCATATTCGTTTTTATTTGATAAATAGTGTTCAAACATGGATTAATTACGCTCAAAACGTTCGTCTCGTAATTTCCCACCAAACTGTGCAATTAATTTTTCTTTTCGTCTACATTTAATACTCCAAGAATAGGCTACAAACATTCGATATGATAGATACTGTAGCAACTTTTTTAGGAGTAGGGGTGGAACTAAACGAGGGCTCACTTCCACAAGCCCGCGCCCCGACAAGCCTGCATGCGTCCGTGCTCCGACAAGCCTGTTGCTTGCCTGCGGGTTCAGGGAGGCACCGAAACCAAGAAACCAAAACATTTTATTTAAATTACTATAATTTTTAAAAGATGTATCCGTTTTGAATTCTATTTACGCCGGAATGTTCTATACGATGAGTTCAACAAAACTAGATCCTACCTACCTATATTTCTAAGAATTTTATATTAATAGCAATTTATGTGTAAAAATATGTTAGCAGATTTACGATAGGAGTCGCTACCATAAAATACTAAACTTGCTACTCTAAAAATATATAAGTTTTTTACATGGTATGCGCATAGATTATTACCATGGAAGTATAATAAATTTGTTATATAGTATTTACATAAAAGTATTAGCTCAAAAAGAGTAACGGATCAAAACAAAATAATCTACAACCTGATTGGCAAATTATTAAAATAAACATTGCATAAACTGCTAATTAGGGACTGTCGGGTACCTTAGAACGGGGTACCCCAAGCAAACATCAAAATAAAGCCAGAAGGTAAGCCGTGGGCCCCTCACCTGCCACGACCGAGCCCTCCTCCACCTCGCCTCGAGCCTCGAGCAGGAGGTCTCGGAACAAACTCCGCCTCGCGCGATGCTCCCCAGGGTGAGCCTCGGCAGGGGGCGCCGTCTCCGTCTCGTCCGAGGCTCTCCAGGGAAGGCCTCGGCAGGGGTACATTCTCCGTATCGCGCGAGGCGTCTCGCGCAAGGCCTCGGCAAGGAACCCGATCTCCGTCTCGCGCGAGGTCCCAGCCTCCGTGTCGCTCGAGGCCGGGTCACCCGCAGCCCGTCACCCCCCGCCTCGACCGGCCCTCCAGACAACGTGTCATGTCCCATTAATGTTTTAACCACTCCCGCAATCTCAGCCGGACGACGGCTCAACGCCACAGAATGGCCGACGCGACCCAAGGTCGCATCAGCGTCATACCGGCTGGGACAGGGTACGGCAGGGATTACTGGCCACTGTGTCCTAACGCTGTATCCACGATCAGCGCCATACCGGCTGGGACAGGGTACGGCGGGAATTACCGGCCACTGTGTCCTAACACTGTACCCACGATCAGCCGCCCACTCGAGGCCTCGGCACCGTACACCAAGGTCTCGGCCATCTTGGGGATCGTGCCTGTCGAGACCCCTCCACCATGGTGCAGCCTCGACACCGACCAAGTCTCGGCCTCGCGCGCAGTCCGTCCACAGTGGCTTGCACGTCCACTGCCACACCCACTCCGAGGCAGACCGGGGCTCCCACGACGCACAGGATCTGATGGGACGGCCACGTCGCCCCAGTGCTCCAAGGACGGACCACTCCGACGGCCACACCGCCACAGGAACAGGCTACAGGCCCCGGACATGCCGCCTCTGTTCACACGACGCCGTATAGTTAGCTCATGTACCGTCCTAGTCCTCCCTTCATGCTATAAAAGGAGAGGACCTAGGCTGTTTTAGGGGGACGAAGGAGAACACCTTGTAACACACACACACGCACATCCCTACCGCCTGAGAGCAACATCTCAAGCGGCCCGCACGACACCCTGCCGAGACCTGGGACCAGCTCCCTCTCTCCTTTAGCTTGTAACCCCCTACTACGAGCACTTCGGTGCAAGGAATACAAGATCGATTTCTCAGACTGGACATAGGGCACCGATTGCCTGAACCAGTATACACCTTGTGTCTCTTTGCATCACCATCCGGGATAGGGGCACGCAGCACAAATTCACTAGTCGGTTGGTTGAGGACCCCCCGGTCCGAAACACCGACAGTTGGCGCGCCAGGTAGGGGCCGCTGCGTGTCGGTTTCGTCATCCCAGCAGGTTTCGGATGGCAGACCCCGTACGACCATTGCGTCTCGGCACCATGGTTTGGTTCGGGAGCCTAGAGTTCATGTCTCTAGGGCATGAGTACGACATGGTGCTCCTCACTCCTCGAGCCCCACCAACCAACGATGAAGTTACGCCCCGGCAGCCTAGGCGCGGGCGGCGTCCGGGCGACTGCTCTCGCCGCGCTCGCTAAGCACGGCACGAACAAGGCCACCCCGACGCTACGCGAATCCGAGGCGACACGCCACCCCCCGCCGATATCCTACGACCAGCTGTTGGCACAGGGTCCCTGGCTGGGGACCTGTCTAGCCTGAGCTTGGACAAAGGAAACTTGCCTGTGGCACGCAGCGATGCCCAGTCGTCAAGCTCCGCTCCACCACTCCCTGAAGAGCCGACCCCGGCGGGGCAAAATCTGGAGACGGCACCGTCCCCATACCCCTTTGGGTTGAGAGATGCCGCCGCCTCTTACGCCTACGCTTACTCTGCCGCTCACGAGCACCCCTCAGAACGCCGCCAGCGCTTCGCTCTCGACCTGAGCACCCACTCCGACTCCTCGGACGAGGACGAGGCATGGCCCGGGGGGGATTTTTCTGGACTCCACAACCCCGGGGCTTTGCGCCAGTTCTTGGCTGCAAGCGACTACTGCTTCGGCTACTCCGACTCCGACGACGAAGGCACCTACGACCCCCACTCGCGAGTGTTTTCATGTCGGGGTCGGGATGCCGAGAGCAGGCGAAGAGGACGAGGGAGCAGGTAGCCGTTCCCCGCTCCGCCCCGGCGCGGGCGTCGCTACACCTCCACACGCCGTCCTGCCGGCCGCACGAAATGAGAACGTCGCTCTTGCGCGACCTCAGCGCCCAGACCTAGAACAGCTCCGTGAGCTCCAGGCCAAGGTCGAGCAAGACCAACTCCTTCTGCAGCAGCTTCGAGACTCTCTCGAACAGGAACAGCGAGGTCGCAGCGAAGGCGGGGGAGCCCGACGGAGGGCCCTCGACGTGCATCACCGCATCCATAACGACGAAGGGAGTGAGCAACCCCTGATCTTCAATCGCGCTAGCCAGAACGTCGCGGCTGCGGCGATGCTGGTTCGCGCAATGCCCGAGCCTTCTACCGCGGAGGGGCGGCGGGTCCGCGGCGAGCTCCGAGATCTCCTAGAGACCGCCGTGGTTCAGCAAGCCGAGAGTTCTGCCTCCCGACGGCACGGGGGCGTCTCGAACCTGCCCGCGGCACCACCTCGGCAGGACAGGGAAGCCTCGGCTCGTCCCGAACCTGCTCAAGCACCGATAGCTCATAGGGTCCCCGTGCTCCTTGACCGCCTCGACAATCGACACGAGGGGCAGGGAGACCACGAGGCGGTCGGCCGACGACGATGCCACGACGGTGAGGGGCCCGCCTAAGGCTACCATGTGCACCGAGGTGGCCGCTACGACAGCGAGGAAGACCGTAGCCCTTCTCCTGAGCCACCTGGCCCTCGAGTCTTCAGCAGAGCTATCCGTGTCGTCCAGTTCCCGGCCCGTTTTCGGCAACCAGCCAACCTCGCGAAATACAGCGGTGAGACCAACCCCGAACTCTGGCTTGCCGACTACCGCCTGGCCTGCCAGCTAGGTGGCGCGGATGATGACCTGCTCATCATCCGTAACCTCCCCTTGCTCTTGTCAAACTCGGCGCGAGCCTGGCTCGAGCACCTCCCTCCCTCACAGATCCACGACTGGCGCGACTTGGTTAGGGTCTTCGTTGGGAATTTCCAGGGCACATACGTACGTCCCGAAAACTCCTGGGACCTTAAGAATTGCCGCCAGAAACCAGGCGAGTCTCTTCGAGATTTCATCCGGCGCTTCTCCAAGCAGTGCACCGAGCTGCCCAGCGTCGGCGACTCGGAGATCGTCCAGGCTTTCCTCTCCGGCACCACCTGCCGGGACCTAGTGCGGGAGCTAGGTCGGAACGTGCCACGCACCGCTGCTGCGCTCCTCGACATCGCCACCAACTTCGCCTCGGGCGAGGAGGCCGTCTGTGCCATCTTCCCCGACAGCGACGCCAAGGGAAAACGGAGGGACGAGGCCCCCGACGCCTCGGCCTCCCACCTCCCTAAGAGAAAGAAAAAGGGGTGCCTAGGGAAGCAAGAGGTCATGGGAGCTGATCTGATCGGGGCCGTAGAACGCAAGAATCCCCGAGGCCCCAAAGGCCCTAGGCCTTTCGACGACATGCTCAAGAAACCATGCCCTTATCACCAAGGCCTGGTCAAGCACGCCCTCGAGGATTGCTCCATGCTGCGACGTTACTACGCCAGGCTCGGGCTCCCCGACGATGACGCCAAGCAGAAGGGCGCCGGCGACCGGGACGAGGACAAGGACGACGGGTTCCCCGAAGTACGCAACGCCTTCATGATCTTCGGCGGACCCTCGGCATGCCTTACAGCGCGGCAGCGCAAGAGGGAACGCCGAGAAGTCTTCTCGGTCAAGGTAGCCACCCCCCAGTACCTTGACTGGTCTCGAGAGGCGATCACCTTTGATCGAGATGACCACCCTGACCATGTTCCGAATCCCGAGCAGTACCCGCTGGTTGTCGACCCAATCATCGGCAACACCCGACTCTCCAAGGTGTTGATGGACGGAGGCAGAGGCCTCAACATCCTCTATGCCAACACCCTGGAGCTCTTGGAGATCGATCGGTCGAGGCTCCGAGGTGATGTCGCACCCTTCCACGGCATCGTGCCAGGGAGGCGCACGCGACCCCTCGGGCGCATCGACCTTCCTGTCTGCTTCGGAACCCCCTCCAACTACCGCATGGAAGTCCTCACCTTCGAGGTAGTCGGATTCGGGGGAGCCTACCACGCCATTCTGGGGCGGCCGTGCTACGCCAGGTTCATGGCAGTGCCCAACTATACCTACCTCAAGCTCAAGATGCCAGGCCCTGGCGGTGTCATCACGATTGAGTCCACGTACGAACATGCATACGACTACGACGTTGAATGCATCGAGTACGCCGAGGCTCTTGCAGAGGCCGAGACCCTCATCGCCCACCTCAACCAACTCAGTGGCAAGGTGCCTAACTCCAAGCGTCGCGCGGGGGCGTTCGAGCCCGCAGAAACCATCAAACTCATCCCGGTCGACCCCGCCTGCCCCGACGACCGGGCACTGAGGATCAGCGCCACCCTCGACATCAAATAGGAAGCCGTGCTCGTCGACTTCCTCCATGCGAATGCCGACATATTTGCATGGAGTCCCTCGGACATGCCGGGCATACCAAGGGAAGTCGCCGAGCACACCCTGGACGTCCGTGCCGGCTCTAGACCGATAAGGCAACGCCTGCGCCGCTTCGACGAGGAAAAGCGTAGGGCCATCGGTGAGGAGGTGCAGAAACTACTGGCGGCCGGATTCATCAAGGAAGTATCCCACCCGGAGTGGTTGGCTAACCCCGTGTTAGTTAGGAAGAAAAGTGGGAAATGGAGGATGTGTGTAGACTATACTGGTTTGAACAAAGCTTGTCCAAAAGTCCCTTTCCCGTTACCCCGAATCGATCAGATCGTTGACTCCACTGTGGGATGCGAAACCTTGTCTTTCCTTGATGCGTATTCTGGTTACCATCAAATCAAGATGAAAGAGTCCGACCAGCTCGCGACTTCTTTCATCACACCGTTCGGCATGTACTGCTACGTGACGATGCCCTTCGGCCTCAGAAACGCCGGTGCCACGTATCAGCGGTGCATGACCCAGGTCTTTGGCGACAACATTGGGCGGACCGTCGAGGCCTACGTAGATGACATCGTGGTCAAGACCAGAAAGGCCGAGGGTCTCATCGATGACTTGACAATAACCTTCAAATGCCTTAGAGAGAAGGGCATCAAGCTCAATCCCGAGAAGTGTGTGTTTGGGGTTCCCCGAGGCATGCTCTTAGGATTCATAGTCTCGGAACGCGGCATCGAAGCCAACCCAGAGAAGGTCTCGGCCATAACCGGCATGGGACCAATCAGGGACCTCAAGGGAGTACAGAGGGTCATGGGATGCCTTGCGGCCCTGAGCCGATTCATCTCGCGCCTCGGCGAAAAAGGTTTGCCTCTGTACCGACTCTTGAGAAAATCCGAGCGTTTTTCCTAGACTCCCGAGGCCGAAGAAGCCCTCGACAGACTCAAAGCACAGCTCACAAATCCTCCCGTCTTGATACCCCCGGCCATGGACGAGACCCTCTTGCTCTACGTCGCCGCAATGACCCAAGTGGTCAGCGCCGCCATAGTGGTAGAGAGGCAGGAAGAGGGGCACACTCTGCCCACCCAACGACCTATTTATTTCATCAGCGAGGTGCTCTCCGAGACCAAAGCACGCTACCCCCACGTCCAGAAGCTGGTCTACGCCGTGGTCCTAGCCCGGCGCAAACTGCGTCACTACTTCGAGTCGCACCCAGTGACTGTGGTATCATCTTTCCCCTGGGCAAAATAGTTCATAACCGGGAGGCCTCGGGCAGGATAGCCAAATGGGTTGTCGAGCTTATAGGGGAAACCTTGACCTTTGCGCCTCGAAAGACGATCAAGTCTCAAGTCTTGGCCGATTTCGTGGCTGAATGGACAAATACCCAACTGCCACCCACTCAAATTCAGACGGAATACTGGACCTTGTACTTCAATGGATCCCTGATGAAGACTGGGGCGGGAGCGGGTCTGCTCTTCATTTCGCCCCTCGGAGTACACATGCGCTACATGGTGCGGCTCCACTTCGCCGCCTCCAACAACGTGGCCGAATACGAGGCCCTCATCAACGGCTTACAAGTCGCCATCGAACTTGGGGCACGACGCCTCGACGTCCAAGGCGACTCGCAGCTCGTCATAGATCAAGTGATGAAGGAGTCAAACTGTCTCGACCCCAAAATGGAGGCTTACTGCAAGCTGGTACGACGCCTAGAAGACAAGTTCGACGGTCTCGAGCTAAATCACGTCACGCGGAAGTACAACGAAGCCGTCGACGAGCTGGCAAAGATGGCCTCAGCATGGGTTCCGGTCCCCCCGAACGTCTTTGCCAGAGACCTCCACAAACCTTCCATTGGATACACCTCGGCAACAGAGGAGGGCCCACCTGTGGAACCCGCGGTGAAGCTTGACGCCCTCTCTGCTGCCGAGACCCCCTCGACCAAGCCCGAGGTCATGGAAGTCAACGCCGAGCCTCCACGGACTAATCAGGACGCGGATTGGCGAGTCCCGTTCCTCGATTGGCTCGATCGGGGGGAGCTTCCTAACGACAAAACCAAAGCACGGCGGCTTGCGTGGCGAGCCAAGACCTATGCCCTCTACAACGGCGAATTGTACAGACGAAGTCCCTCAGGTGTCCTCCAACGGTGTATCAGCTCCGAAGCGGGCCAAGCCCTGCTTTGGGACTTACACGCGGGCGCCTGCGGGCACCATGCGGCGCCTCGGATGCTTGTAGGGAATGCTTTCCACCAAGGGTTCTACTGGCCGACGGCAGTCGCTGACGCTACCAAGCTGGTACGCTCCTACGAAGGATGCCAGTACTATGCCCGGCAGACACATCTCCTGGCCCTGGCCCTGCAAACCATCCCCATCACCTGGCCATTCGCCGTATGGGGTCTCGACATGGTCAGGCCTCTGCAAAAGGCCCCCGGGGGCTTCACCCATCTATTGGTATCAATCGACAAGTTCTCCAAATGGATCGAGGCTCGTCCGATCAATTGAATCAAATCCGAGCAGGCGGTGCTATTCTTCACTGACATCATCCACAGGTTTGGGGTCCCCAACACCATCATCACCGACAACGGGACACAGTTCACCGGCAAAAGGTTCCTGACGTTTTGCGACGACCACCACATCCATGTGGCCTGGTCGGCCGTAGGACACCCAAGGACCAACGGCCAAGTAGAGCGTGCCAACGGCATGATCCTACAAGGCCTCAAGCCAAGGATTCACAATCGATTGAAAAAGTTTGGCAAAAAATGGCTCGCCGAGCTCCTGTCGGTCATCTGGAGCCTGAGGAACACTCCAAGCCGAGCCACGGGATTCACGCCTTTCTTCCTAGTCTATGGGGCCGAGGCCATCCTCCCCACCGACTTGGAATATGGTTCCCCGAGGCTGCAAGCCTATAACGAACAAAGTAACTGCACCACCCGAGAGGATGCCCTTGATCAACTAGAGGAAGCCCGAGACGCCGCGCTACTACACTCGGCCAAATACCAGCAGAGCCTGCGGCGCTATCAGGCCCGACGCGTTCGAGGCCGAGACTTGAAGGTAGGCGACCTGGTGTTGAGGCTAGCACAGAGCAACAAGGGTCGCCACAAGCTGACCCCGCCATGGGAAGGACCGTACATCATCGCCCAAGTGCTGAAGCCCGGGACCTACAAGCTGGCCAACGAGAAGGGCGAAGTCTTCATCAACGCTTGGAACATAGAACAGCTACGTCGCTTTTATCCCTAAATTTCCAAGCATTGTATATGTCGTTCCTCGAAATACAATTAAAAAAGCGTTCTTTACTTGGTCTAATTTTTTTGAGAAACCCCCCGAGCCCATCGTAGGCCTCGGCAATACGGTAACACGGCAAGGGAAACTCGGTTCTGCCTCGGCAGAACCAAGCCTCCCTCGGGGGCTAGATGGGGGACTCCCCCTAGGTCCCACGCACCATTCTTTAAGTTGCTTTTTCGCAAAAATTCCTACGCCAAGAACTCTAGCAGGCTCTGACGAATCATTTGTGAAGACTCCTCGGACCAAGGTCTGCTTCCTAAGCAAGAGGCCGGTAGAGTCGCGAGATGGCCTACGCCCCCGGGCTACGGCACTCCCTCACTACCTCTCGCTCAAGGAACGGCTTAGGCCCCAAAGGGGTGTTTCGCAAATAAAATCTGATCAGAAGCAACAGAGGGCAAAGGCTCGGAAACATGAGAAAAACAACTAAGAAACACAAATACTTCAGAAATAAAGGCCTCGATGGCCACAAATGTTATGATACAAAAATAACCCCTATTCTATCTTTACATAGCCCCCGGGGCCCAGATCAAGGTTCAGGGCCTTCAACACCAGCAGATGGTAGGGGGGCACCACCTCCTCTTCGAAGAGTGTCGCCAGCGCCACGCCAGGGCCTTCCGCCGCCTCCATCAGCTTCGCGACCACCGCGTCGGCCTCCTCGTCATCATCAGGCAGCACATAGCCATCACTGATGGCCGGGAGGTCAACGCCAAGGTAGTGAGAGGAGATGACGGCCATCGCCCACTTGACACCCGTGTGCAACGCCCCTCGGAGCCGTCTGCGCATCTGGCTGCTCAGCGCAATCAAGCGGCTCCCAAGGGAGCTACCTGACTGAACCCCCTCGACCTCCAAGGCCTCGCAGGCGGAAAGGGCGGCACGTTTTAGCGCCTCGTGCTCCTTGATCTCGGTATCGAGCACTGTCTGTACCACGCTAGAAGTCTCGGCGGCCCTGGTGAACTCCGCCTCTGACTCTGCACCGCGGAAAATGTAATGAGGTCGAGCCAAAGAAAAAACAACCTAAGTTAGGGACGGAAGCCCACGGAGCTCACCCTTGGCCTTTAGCTCCCAGCGTCGGGTCTCCACCTGACAAGCCTCGACCTTCTCCCTCAACCGCTGGGCCTCGACCCGAGAGGCCTTGGCCGCCCTGGAAGCTTCACTCCCCAGCTCTGCGTCACACAAGGAAGTTAGGGAGCGAACATAAGGAGAAGAAAACAAAACAAGGGGACTCAAACTCACCCTTGACCGTCCCCCTCAAAACCACAGCCTCGATTTGTGAGGCCTCAACCGCAGCAAGGGCCTCGTTTAGAGCGCCTTTGGTCAGCTGGTGCGCACTCTCCTCTGCCCCCAGCTGCCCGGCGAGGGCCTTGCCCGAGGCCGTCGCTTCTTCAGCCCGGGATCTGAAGGCATCCCGATCGCTGACGGCGTGGGTAAGCTCCTCCTCCAGCTCCTTGATCCGCGTCGCTAAGGGGGCGAGCTGCGTCTGGGCTGTGGCCGCCTCGACCTTCACGTCAGCACAGCGAAGGCGGAGGTCCCCCACCTCCGCGCTTCGTGCCGACAGAAGCTCGTTAGCATCGGCAAGAAGGCCCCTCTGCCGCTGAAGCTGGTCCCAGATTCCCCTCTCCTGCCGGAGGAAGACCGACTTCCCGAGGGACCGGGTCTTGAGCTCCTGAGGAGGCAGAGCAGAGGTCGTCGATTATGACAAAACCGAGAAAAGAACAACGTCACACGAGAAAGGAAAACACGAACCTGGGCGACTCTGGGCAGTTCGTCGGCCACCACGGACAGCGCCGTCCGTAGCGACCGCTCCGCCAGCTCACGGTACTGCTCGAAGGTACTCCAGCGCCCGCCCTCGGCCGTGTCCTCGAGGGCAAACAGAGGCTCCCCCTCAGGGTCGTCCCGGCTCCGCCACAGTACCCGCGGGTGATCCCACCCGCGGGGCTCGGGTCGCACCCGCACGAGGGCCGAGCCTCCCTCGTCTAAGAGCGGCGCCGGCTGCTCCACGGCATCGGTCTCCTCGACGTCGACCACCTACCGCACCCGGGAAGTATCGTCGGAGGAGATCGGATAGACCTCCGTCTCCCGGGCGCTCTCCCTCAACAACGGCGGGCCCTGAGCCAAGGGCACGGCCAAGGCCTCCGCCACCTGCGTCTCCGCCTCCTGCACAGACGGCCTCGCCGCCATCACAATGGCCTCGGTGACCTCGAGGGCTCCCGCCTCTGCAATCACGGCCTCGGCGGTCTCGGGGGCTCCGGCCTCCGCCATCATGGCCTCGGTAGACGTAGAGACGCCGACCGCGGCCACTGCGGTCTCGGCGGTCGTGGGCGCCGTGGCCTCCATTGCCTCAGCCTCGGAGGCCCCGGGAGCCCCGGCAACAAAGGGCACGACGGCCCCATCCGACTGTGTAGGGGCCGCCTCGGCGACCCCTCCGTGGGTGACCGGTCCCTTTGGGTCGACCCTCGCCGACGCCGCACCGCGTTGGATAGCGGCTTGTGCCTCCGCCACCCAGTGGGCGGAGGACCCGGGGCTCGCCTTAAGTGCCTTAAGGGGCGCCAAGGGGAGGTCATCCGTAGGCCGCTTCCGACTAAAGGAAATTAACCTACAGGGTCAACGCGAGACCAAAAAAGCGAACGGAAGACACTACGACCCTGCCAAAAATACACTTACTTAGAACGGGGCGGCCCCCGCTTCGCCACGGCAAACCGCATCCGCAACGGCGGAGGCGGCGGCAGTGGCGTCGCATCCGTATCCATCGGCGCCGGTCGGTCCTCAGCGGACCCCGGCGCCCCTTCGGTCCTCTGCGGGGGCGGTGGCGTTGCCTCCACCGCCACCTGCTCCGCCACGGCCGCCGAGCCTATAGGGCTGACGGCACGTTTGCCTAACGCCCGCGCCTCGGGCGTGTCGGCCTTGGCCCCGGAGCGGGCAACCGCCGGCCCCGGGTCCGCTTCTCCTCCCCTTCCCGGGGGTGCCGGGCTGCTTGCCGACGCCCCGAGCGCCACCTCCACGACGTCAGGAAGGTGGTCTAGGGGACCTCGCCCTCCCTCGCCCTTGTCGTTCCCGTCCGAGGCCTCCGTCGACAACGACGTCGATGGGGATTCCTCCAACGGGAGACCATCCTTCCGTTGCTGACAGCGGCGCTTATCCAATGCCTCGCGCGCAAGGATGTGCTTCGTGCGCTTCGCCGCCTTAGCGTCCTTTCGCTTCTTCTGCGCGTCGGCGTGAGCGCGGTTGATCGCCCGCTGCCCCGCGTCCTCGAGAACAGGCGGCGGGGAGGAGCGCACGTCCCTCATCCCCTAAAGGAACGACAAACACACATAAGGGAACAAGGGGTAGGAGGAAACTGAGGAGGTTCAGAGGCCACAGCGGCACTCGACTTACCAGCGAAAGGAACCCCCGCGACGGTCGCATCGCGAAGGGGGTCAGGTTGCCGCCCCTCAACTTCGCATCTACCATCTCCCCCACCCGACGGAGAATTTCCTCGTCGGAGAGGGCGGAGGAAGACATCCGGGTGCCTTCAACGGGCTCACCCGGCCTCATCTCGAACAGCCGCCACCGCCGAGCCATCAGCGGCAGCACCCTCCGGCGGTGGAAGGCGGCCGCGACCACAGCGACCGTGAGGCCATGGCTCCGCAGCCTCGCCAGCCCCTCCAGGAGCGGCTCTAGCTTGGGCTGGTCGACCTTTGGGACACCCCACTTCCATTTCTCTGGGCAACTCCCCACAATCTGCCCGGTGTAGGGGGGAAGTCCTCCATCGTCGTTGCGGAGGTAAAACCAACTCGTGTACCACCGGCGGTTGGAGGACGCGAGTTGGGCTAGGATGTAGAGGTGCAGGCGGTTCTGACGCACTTGGAGAGTGCAGCCTTCGGCCCTCGACGCCTTTCTCTTACCCGACATACCCGTCGGCTTGGTAGTGTGCCCCGCCCGGAACAGGTGGAGCCATAACTCCCAATGGGGAGCGATCCCCAAATACCCCTCGCAGACGGCAACGAAGATAGCTGCCTGAGCGATGGAGTTGGGATTAAAATTGTGGAGCTCCACGTCGTAGTAGTGCGGGAGCGCCCGCATGAACCGGTCCGCCGGGACGCCGAGGCCGCGCTCGTGGAAAGAGACGAAGCTCACGACATAGCCGTCGCGGGGCCTCGGCTCTAGCTCGCCATACGGAGCAATCCACTCCGGCCTACTAGGGTCTGTCACCGGGCGGAGGAGTCCACCGTCGACAAGCGACTGGAGCATTTCCTCGGTGACGTCCGACGGATCCCAAGGGTCCGCCTCGACAACGACGACGTTGCCGGCCATGGGTGCGATGAAGGAATCGGGCGCGGCGGTGAGTTTTTTCTCTCTCCCTCCCACGCTCTCGCTTTTTTCCTCGCTTTCCCCCTAGGCTCGCTCTTCTCTCCTCTTCTTCCCGGCACCCGCTGCTCTGGCGACGGCTCGACGGAGGCGGTGCTAATGCAGGCAAGGTAAGACGAGGAGGGGCGAGATTCCTCGGGTATTTATGCAGGGAGGAGGCGAAATGAATAGGCGACGAAATCAGGGAGGTTTTCCCCCGTCCGACGCGGTTAACCACGAGCCGATTTCGGCGGCCCACGCGCCCACGTCTCCCGCATTAAATGCGAGGACGGTTACGTCCCATCCACCACGCCACGCTCGGCCACTACGGCAGCAGGTACCGTTTCGACTCCCAATAAAACTGCCTCAAAAGGCGCGCTGCCCGAGCCAATAGGGAAGATATTCCCTGCGGCCTATTCCTTTAGTATGAAGGAATCCGGCTCTGAACCTATTACGATCCAGGGGTTCGAAGGCTAGACCCCAAAGGGTTTCGACAGCCACCCCAGGATAACAGAGTCAGGGACGACCGCGGGCGAGCCCATACGGGGCCGAGGCCCAAGCAAGCGAAACGCTTGGGACGCCCAAAGTTGTGTCCGAGACTGGAGGAAAGTCTCCGAATGGGATCCCACCGTAGGGAGGCACCGAGCCACCGAGGCCTAGCGAACGGCCTCGGCACCCACTAGAGACATCCTCTGGTACTCTTGGAGTGTGTCTCTGGACCGCTAGCCGTCCCCTAGCGAACGGGGTATGGGCCTCCACTCGGACTACCCGATAACAGCTCACCGGAAGTGCCACCGCTCGTGCCCATCGAGGGTAGCGAGGCACATTCCACCCCTCCTTCCGAGCGAAAAGGAAGCGTGAGGGTCGTATAAAAAGACAGGGGAGTCCCTGATAGCCCTCTCACCCTGTGCAGAGGCTAGGGGCTCCTCCTGCAAACACGCCGAGACCCCACAACTCGGGCCCATGCCCAAAAGGGGCCTCGGCAAACAAACCCTCACGCGCGAGGGGCATATAAAAAGTCAGGGGAACTCCCGACGGCCCTCTCGCTCTGCGCAGAGGCTAGGGGCTCTTCCTGCGACCTTGCCGAGATCAGAATGGGCTCGGCAAAACAAACCCTTCGTCCAAACGAAAAGGATATGTGAGGGGCGAATGAAAAAGTCAGGAGACCCCCGACCGTCCTCTTGCTCCAGGCGGAGGCTCGGGGGCTCCTCTTGCACCCAAAAACCAAGACAAAAACACGATAAAGGGCACCGAGCCCGTTACGGTCCAGGGGTTCGAAGGCTGAGCCTCCAAGAGGTTTCGACAGCCGCCCCAGGGCAACAGAGTCAGGGACGACTTCGGGGCGAGCCTACGAATGGCCCAGGCCCGAACGAACAGTCGCTCGGGGCGTCCTAAGTCGTGTCCGAGACCGACAGGAGAGTATCCGAATGGGATCCCACCGTAGGGAGGCACCGAGCCACCGAGGCCCAGCGAACAGCCTCGGCACCCACTAGAGAAATCCTCCGGTACTTTTGGAGTGCGTCTCTGGACCGCTAGCCGTCCCCTAGCGAATAGGGCTCGGGCCTTCACTCGGACTACCCGATAACAGCTCACCGAAAGTGTCCACGCTCGCACCCATCGAGGGTAGCGTGGCACATTCCACCCCTCCTTCCGAGCGAAAGGAAGCGTGAGGGACATACCCAAAGTCAGGGGGACCCCTAACGAACCTCTCGCTCCGTGCGGAGGCTAGAGGGCCTTTTTTTTGCAACCTCGCCGAGACCCCCGCAACCCGAACTTGCGCTTATGGGCTCGACAAATGCAATAAGAACTGATCACTCAAACATGAAAATGCAGAAAAGCCCCTGGAGGAGTAACTTCACTCCTCTAGGGGCTCGGGGGCTACACCCGGCGTGTGCGCTCGCGCGCACCCACCGGAACCTCAGAAAACAAACCAATTCCTACGGAGCAGGCGTAAACCCAGCCTCGACGAACCCTCAGGGAGAGTGCACGCACTCACCCCGAGGCTCGGGGGCTACTGTCGGGTACCTTAGAACGGGGTACCCCAAGCAAACATCAAAATAAAGCCAGAAGGTAAGCCGTGGGCCCCTCACCTGCCACGACCGAGCCCTCCTCCACCTCGCCTCGAGCCTCGAGCAGGAGGTCTCGGAACAAACTCCGCCTCATGCGATGCTCCCCAGGGTGAGCCTCGGTAGGGGGCGCCGTCTCCGTCTCGCCCGAGGCTCTCTAGGGAAGGCCTCGGCAGGGGTACATTCTCCGTATCACGCGAGGCGTCTCGCGCAAGGCCTCGGCAAGGAACCCGATCTCCGTCTCGCGCGAGGCCCCAGCCTCCGTGTCGCTCGAGGCCGGGTCGCCCGCAACCCGTCACCCCCCGCCTCTACCGGCCCTCCTGACAACGTGTCATGTCCCATTAATGCTTCAACCACTCCCGCAATCTCAGCCGGACGATGGCTCAACGCCACAGAATGGCCGACGCGACCCAAGGTCGCATCAGCGTCATACCGGCTGGGACAGGGTACGGCGGGGATTACTGGCCACTGTGTCCTAACGCTGTATCCACGATCAGCGCCATACCGGCTGGGACAGGGTACGGCGGGAATTACCGGCCACTGTGTCCTAACACTGTACCCACGATCAGCCGCCCACTCGAGGCTTCGGCACCGTACACCAAGGTCTCGGCCATCTTGGGGATCGTGCCTGCCGAGACCCCTCCACCATGGTGCAGCCTCGACACCGACCAAGTCTCGGCCTCGCGCGCAGTCCGTCCACAGTGGCTTGCACGTCCACCGCCGCTCCCACTCCGAGGCAGACCCGGGGCTCCCACGACGCACAGGATCTGATGGGACGGCCACGTCGCCCCAGTGCTCCAAGGACGGACCACTTCGACGGCCACACCGCCATAGGAACAGGCTACAGGGCCCGGACATGCCGCCTCTATTCACACGACGCCGTATAGTTAGCTCATGTACCGTCCTAGTCCTCCCTTCATGCTATAAAAGGAGAGGACCTGGGCTGTTTTAGGGGGACGAAGGAGAACACCTTGTAACACACACACACGCACATCCCTGCCGCCTGAGAGCAACGTCTCAAGCGGCCCGCACGACACCCTGCCGAGACCTGGGACCAGCTCCCTCTCTCCTTTAGCTTGTAACCCCCTACTACGAGTACTTCGGTGCAAGGAATACAAGATCGATCTCTCAGACTGGACGTAGGGCACCGATTGCCTGAACCAGTATACACCTTGTGTCTCTTTGCATCACCATCCGGGATAGGGGCACGCAGCATAAATTCACTAGTCGGTTGGTTGAGGACCCCCCGGTCCGAAACACCGACAGGGACCATGTTATTATACAACACATTACCAAAAAAAACATGACTTACCGCCAACCGGTGGCATTTACTAAAAATGAGGATAGTGGTATAAAACAAGACAAGCTGCATCTTAGGGGTATTAAAACAAGCACTGCATAAGCTGCCAACTAGATGGAAGTTATTATAAAACCCATTATATGAGCCGTGAAACATGATTAGCTGACAACTGGAGGAACATTAAAAAGATAAGAGTAACAACCCAAAATAAGACAAGCTACACCCTAAGAGACAAATTATTAGAAGAAGCATTACATAATATGCCAACCTAGAGGTAAATTATTATACAACTAATATGTATGATTTAGGATGCATTCAAATCTAAAATGTTGTGTAGCATTCCATTTCTCCCATAAAGTTGACATCTACAAAGAACATTGATTAATACTTAAATTAGACTCCACTTGTCTATGTTTCAAAGAATTTTAGGCTGTGTTTAGTTCGCGAAATGAAAATTTTTGGATGTCACATCGGATGTTTCGGGGATGTCGGAAGGGGTTTTCGGATACTAATAAAAAAAAACTAATTACATAGCTCGCATGGAAACTACGAGACGAATTTATTAAGCCTAATTAATCCATCATTAGCGCATGTTAGTTACTGTAGCACTTATGGCTAATCATGGACTAATTAGTCTTAAAACATTCGTCTCGTGATTTCCAACCAAACTGTGCAATTAGTTTTTTTTCGTCTATATTTAATACTCCATGCATGTGCCACAAGATTCGATGTGATAGTTTGTGGTGAAAATTTTTTGGAACTAAACCAGGCCTTATTTCAGTAGCAATTTATGTGTAAAAATGTGCTAGGAGATTTATGAAAGGAGTTGCTACCATACAATAATAAACTTGCTACTTCAAAAATATACTAAACATTTTACATGGTATGAACAAGCTCAAGGGCAAAAAAATCAAAATAAGTTACTACCATACAATACTAAACTTACTACTCTAAAATATACTAATTTTTTACATGGTATGAACAAAGCTCTGGGGCAAAAAATAAAAGAAGTTAGTACCATGTAAAACTAAAATTGCTACTAAAAAATATACTAAAATTATTACATAGTATGCACAAGCTGGGGGACAAAAATTATCAAAAGGAGTTTTACAACTTGGGGGCAACTATTGCAACAAACATAAAAATAGAAGCTGTTGCACAAGCTGCGGAGCAAATTTTTTTGTGGCAACTTATGTGTGTAATGGCTACCTTTTTGTGACAACTTATATATTGTAGGTGGGGCAACTAATATGCATAATTTAGGAAGGCATTCGAACCTAAAAGGAAACATTAAAAAAACTTGAATGAAAACTGAAACTAAAAAACACTGAAAATAATACTGAAAACCTGAAAAAACTGAAAATACAGCCATCAAAATAAACAGCCATAAACTTGGAATGATCCGAATTGCCTGCAGCATTCCATTGCCCATGAAGTTGACATCTACAAAGAACATTGCTTAATACTTAAAAAACTGAATTGGAGCCAATTATATTTTGAGCAAGTGGCAATATATCCTGAAATGACAAATTCTGAAACTGAAACTGAACTGGAAAGGAAACTGAACTGAACTGAACTGAGACTGAAACTGAACCGAGAGGTACTCATTATGCATTGCATCCTCTAATTGGAAGGCACAACCACAGCACCAACTCTGTCGCGGGGGATGAGACGCAACTCAGAACCATGTTTCAGAAACACGTTGCCTAAGGAGGAAAAATATTACTTCATGTCAGAAACTGGTACCTCGTCCAAAAGACAAGCTAAAGCAAGAGAAATCAAGTCAACAAAACACATTTGATGCAGTAACTCAAAATAGAGAGCATTCAGCCTAATAACAGAGGGATTCATCCAAGAAACAATATAGCATAGCAGTTCATTTGTGCAAAGCCTAGGCCATGCCACGTCGTTTGCTAAGTGACGAGAATTTTCAAATGCATGTTCAAGTGCTTATACATTACATATGGATGGCACCAGATCAAACTTAGGAGCCTATCTGCCCCCTTTCTAAACACAACTCAGGTAACTTCAGCTGCCAACTTCTGTGTCCGCACCACTTAAAATCGTGCATTGTATGGCAAACAAAAAAAAGGATCCAAAACAGGCCTATATAACTCAATATTTCAACCTATGTTCTATCAATCATAACATCATAAACCGGTCTACTGATGCAAATCCTTCTATACAACATATTTGTGCCGGAAAAGTATTGCATTTGTGACTTTCTGGAAGATACAAGGACAGCACACCAGGAAAAAAACACAGATCCGAAACAAAAATATATGCTGGTATCATGAAATGGTACCTGCACTTTGCTGGGGTTGATGCCAACTCCATCTGTAGAGAGGGAAAAATGCAAAATCGTTTCAGAAAAGTATATGACAAACAAGAACTCTTACTGATCTTCAGATGTTGTATGTAAAGAAATAGAAAAACTTAAAGAACATCACATGTCACAAGCTCGATGGTTATAACCAACAATAGTTGCATGAAGAAGTGCTATTTTACAATGCCACTGGTCACCATCTGGCAACAACAAAGACAGACTTGAAAGCTATCCACACCATTCTTATATATATAGATAAATGGCAGTGGAAAGAGTAGCACATTCTTTTGTGGTTGAACCTATGATTTCTTAATTTTTAATTTTACCGAATGATGTTCTCATTTACCTGAATTAAGAACTAAAACAAAACTAAGAGAACTGAGATTGAAACAAAACTGAACTAAGACTGAAACAAAAATGAGAGAACTGAGACTGAAACAAAATTGAGATGAACTCTGAACTGGAACTGAAACTGAACCTGAACCTAGAACCTGAACATGAAAATTCAGACTGAAATGATTTGGGAAGAATGAAGTATGATAACTGTAATTGAACACTGAAATTGGAAAGATAACATAGAGGAAAATGAAATAGCTAATACTTAAATTATAAACTGAACTAAAACTGAATCTGAACTGAACTGAAACCTGAACAAGACTGAAAAACTGAAAATACAACACTCAAAATAAAAACTGAAATTGAGAACTGGAATAAAAACGGAAATTAAAGACTGAAATTACATACTGAACAACATGGAAACAGTGTTCAATCTGATGTCTATCAATTTCTAAAATCTTCTGACATACATCTCAGTACAGACAGCTTTATTGGACCGACACAAGCAGGAAATCAGAAAAAAAACTAGGTTTCAAGGTGATCTGACAAGCGGATCACTCGGCATCGGCATCACAGCCGCCGGAGACAGCGGCGGCGGCGAGCTCGTGCTTCTGAAGGCGCTCGAGCGCCATCTCGTGCACCCAGGTCTAGATTGTGAGGTCGACCTTGGTGTTGAGGCCGACACCGAGGATGATGATGGTGAGAAAGGACATGAAGTAGCCGCGTCGTCCACCGCCCGGCGCCTTCGCCGCCGCCAATGTGGAGTGAAAGTGCACGAGCTCTAATTGTGGGTTTAGGGGACAATGACCACACAATTAGAGAACTAATGAGATTTATCTAGATGACAAATAGAGAATTTATATTCGAGGATACTACACGAAACGGAAGAGCCCCCAATTACAAATGTAAATGGCTTCAAACTTAAAAGAGGTTTAAATTATTTTATATTTTGAATTTGAGTATAGGAAAAGCCGTACTATAAAGAGGACACAATACTTAAGCTAATATGTGCTACTAAGTGCTCAAACAACCACATGTATCATCAGATTCACAGTCAAAACAGTCTACACTTCACTATTACACTTGCTGTCTTGCGTGGTGCAGCACTGTCGCACTTAAAGAGAGGCACTGCCGCACTTGGGTTGCGGGCTCCGTATCGCTCGATCCCAAGGTCACGGGCTCCATCTCGCCCGACCCCAAGGACACAGGCTCCGTCTTGCCCGACCCCAAGGACGCGGGCTTCGTCTCGCCCGAACCCTTGGGTGCGGTGACCGTTGGGGGCAGAGGGGTATATATACCTTTCCCCTTCATCCCCAACGATAATCTGCCACTTCTTCCTCACTTCAGCACGCCCAAAGCAGAGCAGGAGCTCTCTCTCCCTCCATTATTGACCTCAAGCCCTCCAAGCAAATTTATTGATATCTCCATCAATCCTTAAGAGAAAAGGATTCTAAACTCGATTAGAGAGTAGCTCTATTGATTCCCCAACTCTAAAGAGCACTTGATTCATGTTTTTGACCGGCGGTTGTGTTTCTTACTCTTGGAGCTTGGCTCCTAGCCAGCTAGAGCGTCGCCCGTGGAGCTTGTCAACTTATGTGGCAGTCCCGAGAGGTTTGTAACTATCTCTTAAAGTTAGTAAACTCACCCCTCATCTCAAGAGTTAAGTCTCGACTTGAGAATGCAGAAGTGTTGAAAATAGCTAAGCCTTAGTAGTTAACCTCAACAACGTGGGGGTAGGTAAACCTTGGTGGCAAGCCGAACCACAGGATAAATCTTTGTGTTACTTGTGATTGATTCATATTACTTGTATGACATATTGTGTTGATGTGATTTCTAGAGTTTCTAGTCGATCTACTTGTGTGTGGTGTTCCTACCACTTCTAGTTCTTGATCTATGATTGTCATACCTACAGTAAGCTAGAAAATTTCTCCGATCTAAGTTTTTATTTATGGATTTTGAACTGTGATTCAAAGTTATCTGTAGTTGCGGCAGTGCCGCTGTTCTGGCCCAACAGTTCCGCAGTCTGGCAGTGCCGCCCTCCAAAGCGACAATGCCGCTGGATGAATTTAATAAAAATTTAAATGTTTATTTTGACAGACCTATTCACCGTCACCCTGGACCGACCAGAGATCCTGCATGGAGCGCAGCCGCGCGCGCCGTCGAGATCTCCCACATCGATGCCGCCGGTGAGGTGCGTCGCCTGCGAGATTGGGGAATGGAGAAGCTCTGTGGGAGCAGAAATGCGGTGCTGTCGCCGCGCGCGTGGGCTGTGCGCATGCGCCGGCCCGCGTCGCACGCAACGCACGGGGCGCGACCGGCCGCTCGTTAGAGTTTGCGGTTTTTTTAATTTGTCATCAGTCGAATGTCTCGTCTGTCTTTATGGGCTGCTTGTTGATATGGGCTTTATTTTCTTTCAGCCCATCAAAAAAATGCAAATGTCCAAATGAGTCATGTTACTCCAGCTTTGCATCAATTTCATGGGTTTTCAATGGGGAGCCCACCCAACCATGCTCAGTTCAGGCCCATTAGTTTCCTCATCCGTAGCTTTAAGATTTTTATTATTTCTATAAATTGCTACCGACCATATTAGGAGATTTCTGGTTGAGATTCTCCAGCATTCACCATTCGAAGGACCATTAGTTCCCTCATCCTTAGCTTAAAGATTCTAAATGGGTCATGGTATAATCTGGGAATGAAACAGTCCACCCCATTCACCGTTCGAAGGAACCTTGGGTTATCCTCAGATTAGACTAGGAAAAGGTCTGTTATAGGACCAAATGGGATTTTTTGTTTGAGATTCTCCAGTTCAGGAAGTTTGTTCAAGGTGGATCGGTTGGGTTGGGCATACACTAGTACAATACAAGGCGCCTCGATGGGTGTGACACAACTAGCCGGCGTAGATAGTACTACCTCCGTTTCATTTTATCTAGTGCACACGCATATCAAAATTTAAACTTTAAAGACTTTGACCAATAATTAGGCTACTAATTTATAACTATTATAATACAACTTTATATGATTAGATTTGTAAGGAATTATATTATCCAATGATTATAAGTTTATAAGCATAAATAAAATAATATAAAATAAATGATGGGTCAAAGTGTAATCTAGAAGACCGTGTCAGTCTAACTTACGCCAGATAAAATGGAACAAAGAGAGTAATACCCTTTTAAAAATGGTGAACAGGCTCAGGCATGGTGAACCTGCCCGTTAACTTGGTAGGTGATGCCCAACGTGTATGCTAGCGAAATATGGAGTATTGAGCAAGGGCAGGTCAAAGCCTCAAAGGTCTCTCTTTCACTAGTTTTAGTCATGAATAGGTCCTCCTCTACACGCATTACTAGAAAAATAATTTTAGAAGACATGATCTTTGATTAATGGAGACGGACACACCTAATAACAAACCGCCTTTGTAAATGATCAGGGGGCTCTAGGACACAGTGCTCTTATCCTTGGTTTACAAACCAAAATTGTTCACTGGTATGCAATCTATTATCAGTGAATCCGAGTGACCATAACATGTCTCTACACTTGCTAGTCATATTAAGTTTAAAAATGATTTTTTTTCTTGATAATGTATTTATTTGTGACTATTTATATAAATTTGTTCAAATTTAGAGAGTCTCACCTATGGCAAAACTAAAATAATCTACATTTTGAAACAGAGGGAGCACGCTATTGACTCTAATTTGTGTTCAAAAGCATAAGAAGGCTCCATATATCCAGCAGGTCTAATAACAGTAGAAATACATTTTCATACACAATTTAAACCAACAGTTTCAAAAGTTTATACTGTACCTAACCTGTGGGATATACCTATATGTATTTTTATACACTAAAGTACATAGAAGCTGTTAAAAAAGCACACGTACTTACGTGACACCGCTTTTATTAAAAAAGGTAGAGAAGATAGTTACTACCAATAATTTAGTGAAACGCAACTGGACACACGATCTCATTTGCAAACTATGCGGGGTGGACCTAGAAACGCCGACTTCACCTGTGCAAAGACTGCACATTCTCGAAGCAAGTATGGTCCTATCTAAAAAAATGGCTCGATTTGGTAGTACTTTATTCAGTGGGAATGAATGGATTGTTGCATAGCTACTGGCGTAAATGTCTGCACAAAATTTGAAAGAAGACAAAGAAAAAGGATAGATGGAATTATGATCTACTTCTGGTGGAACATTCGGAAGGAACGGAATAGAAGAACATTCCAACAAAAATCTTTACAACCAAGACAAGTCGGCCTCCTCTGCAAAGATGATATTCAACCGTTCCCGTCGGCAACAAGACCCATGGTTAGTGGGGAGTAGATTTTCTTCTAGGTTGTTTTCGGTTCCTAGGGAGTTGGCGCTCTCTTTTGTTTTCTTGCTTAAATTGTTCTGGGGTACGTTTGCCGGCACGTGCGCCTTAGTAGCTAGCTGTTCTTCTCTAGTTTTGGTAGTTGGGAGCTTCATTTTTCCACGTAGAACTCTGTAATTAACGTGTTTTTTTGTCTTTTAGCCGTCTAATAAAAAAATCGGCAAAGCTTTTACCGCCTTTCTAGTAAAAAAAACTATTAGCTAGGTATGCGTTCACAAAAAAGAAAACACAAAAAAACTAGAAAGCAGCTGCTTAAACAACTTTTTGTTACAGTTACTTACTCATTCTTCGGCTAAATTAGTCTTCCAGTCCAGCGATTCTGGCAAAACGCTGAGAAACAAGCTGGTTGAATCGCTTATCCGGTGCTATGCACAGAAGCGGCATCAGGAGGTAATTGCTCGCTCATGTTTCTTTGAATGCTTGGGAGTTGGGACTCTGCAATTCCTTCCACGTATATGCTTACCTGTCCTGAGTATGTGTTGAATTCTGTACAGCAGGCTATGCTGAAGAGCTTCGTTCTGCAAGGCATCGCACAGGATTCCAAGAGCAGTGGCGATGAGCTTGATCGGCGATTCGAAATCTTGAAGGATGCCTGTGAGATGAACTCCTTCCTCTTAGGCGTGGTTACCTGTACACGTGTCAACAATCTACTATAGGGGTGCACAGGTGTGGTTTGGACCCAGGGCTCACCCAATTTAATGCGGTTAGGAAAACTATACGGCAAAGCGACCCAAAATATGCCACTATGAGCAAGCTCACGATTGACTAATGACTAGTGACTACTTTCAATTTTGATGAGGGGGAGGCCGAGCAGGCAGCAACCCTGAGTCTAACCCGGCTATCAGCCTGTTCGGGAGACTGTATCGTATCGTGGATTATTTACTGCTGGCTGGTTTGGTGTGAGAGAAAAACACTGTTCCCGACTGAAAATTTACGATCGTTTACGAGCAAGCGAACAGGCTGTATGTTAGGCTTCCTTGACTCCCCTTCCACCTCTCATACTCGGTGGCGTTCAGCCATCTTCACTATCGTACGATTGAGGCCAGCTAAGCCGAACGATTGAGGCCAGCTAAGCCAAGCAGAACAGGCCTGATGCCAAGGCCAGGGTCGGCCGCGATCCCTCCTTCTGCCTTAGCCATACGACGCGCAAGAGACTCATGACCTCTCCACCGTCCTGACCCCTGGGAGGAATGGGGAGAGGTCAAGCCCAGCCAAACATGCCAGCTCTGACAAGAGTAGGCACGCCGCACTGACCCCGCAAGGACCGAGGGGACAGCGGTCACCTCGGTCTAGTCAGACGCCACCCCTACGCCACGCAGCTCAGACAAGACAACACCGCCCAAAGCGGTGACGGCCGATACGGTGCCCATCTACCAGATACGACCCGACAGGATGCATGAACGATTCTACCCACTACGGGATGAGATCCACGACGAAGGCCTTGACTTAGAGGCCACCCAGACCGGCGGGAGCCACGACCCCGACGCTCGGGATCGTCGCCATCAGCTCCACAAGCCAACCGGGTGATCGATGACCTGGGGGCGGCTACCAACTCTTGTACGGCGCCCCCAGAAAACCAGGAGGCGATGACGAAGACCATGACGGAGACCACGTCGCACAGGACGGCTGGCGAACCACCACCGTGCCTACAGTGCCGCCATGGCCGGCACAGTAGCACCACGTCACACCATGCCGCGACGTGGCCATAGGACAGTGACGACAACCACGCCCAGACGTGCACCACAAGACGACGTAGCTTGTAAGCCAAGTTAGCTAGGATCTCCCTCAGGCTCACGACCCTTCGGTCGGGAGAACCTTCTTCTTTGTATACGCCCTGGCCCCGAACTCTATATAAGAGCAGCCAGGGCACCCATGTTGAGGATCCGAACTCATTCACTCATTCTTACACCATAGAAGGGCTCCTGAAGAATTCCTTCGGGCAGCCCGTCTCCTAGCTCTAGCTCTCCTACCTTTTCTACCATTCTTGCACCCTCCTCTTGTAAGAACTTCAGAGCATTCAAGCGAGGAACACGCACTCGATCATCTCTGAGACTGGACGTAGGGCTTCGGTCTGAACCAGTATAAATCCTCATGTCTTTTGGATGCTACCATCGTCTTCCTAGAGCAGCTCGACAATCGTATAAGTTTACTAGTCCAGTTTACAAAACATCGACGCTAATAATCGTAGAATTGTATAAATACATTTTCATACACAGTTTATACCAAAGTTTCAAAACTTTATATTGTACCTAACCTGTGGTGTATACCTACAGCTGTTTTATCACTAGTAGAGAAAATATTTTTGGTTCAGTATATTAGTCTCGGCTAGAATTGGACCCAGGACTAGGCCCGAATCCAAGTTTTTTTTGGCGTCAGATGACCTTTAGTCATAGTTGGTAACACCAACCCAGACTAAAGGGTCTACATTAGTTTCGGTTGGTGTTACCAATCCGCATTAAAGAGCTTTGACCCTTTAGTCCCGGTTGATAACACCAACCTGGACTAATGTAGACCCTTTAGTCTGGTTTGATGTCGGTTGGTGTTACCGATCCAGACTAAAAGTCCTCCGACGGGTTAGTTTAAAAAGAAAGCATCACATCCAAAGTCTTTGTGTAGGTGGGGTGGAAATGTACACGCAAGGCAATACATAAGGTCTTGGGTTCGAATCTCACGCGAGACATAGAGGTGGAAGGCATTAGTTTTTTTTATCCTCGGAGGAGACTAAAGTTTAAAGCAAAAGTTCAAAACAACCGGGACTAAAGAGTCATGCCTTTTACAGGGGCAAAACTAGGATAAAATATCACTGGGGTCAGTTCAAACGCACAATACTAATAACTTTTAGCTCCTGATAATAATACTATTGATAATATCGATTAACAGTAATATACTACTATGGATAATATTATATGAGCTCGCACTTTATCAATATAAATATTTATTTTCACGATTAAGATCTTTTAAATCAATAAGTATGATTTAACCAACTCTATCAAACTCTAAAATTTGAAAACCGCAAAAGAATTTTTGAGATTGAAACTGCAATAGTAGGCGATTTAGAATTTACCGCATAAAAAAACTCCCTAAATTGTTTAAGGTGCAGATCAATAACTTTGTTTAAGAGATTATCAAGCCTCCAACGCTAAAGTCAAGCTATACATATAGTATTTCTTAAAGTCAAGAAATCAAATCCTTATTCAGCAATTGCAATTGTAAAATTGGGGATTTGAGCCTTTGGGGCTACCTATCTAGGTGGTTGTTAGAGGAAATACGAGAACCTCATCACACTCGCAACTGCCGCTAGCCACCAGGATGAGGCGATGGGCGGTACTTGACTCGTGCGAGGTGAGAAGTCTAAAACGAGGACACTTGATCCGTGCAAGGGCTAGTCGTGCTGGTGCTGGCACCTGCACGTCAATAAACTGGTCTATTGCCTAGTGGGCCTGCCGCTTCCTCTTGGCCCTTGCGGCATGCATTTGCTTTGAAGGCTGGCCAGCTAGGCTGCCAGGCTGCAACCTGCTGTGTGCGCCGGGGTCAAAACTTTTTTTTACCGGGGTCTGAACTGGTCGAAAATCGTAGAGTAGGAGATGCGGTCCACGAGTCATCAGGGTCCGCGGACCCCAATGTCATAACGTAGCTTCACCCTGGGCCTTGTTCGTTTTTCTTAAAATATGTATTTTTTAGCTTGTTTTTTTTATTGAAATAGTATTTTTCTTCACAGCAAATTAACCGAAACAATATTTCGATTGACTAAAGTCCGTCCATCTACCGGTGTATACACTAAAGTACATAGAAGCTGTTAAAAAAGCACACACGTACTACGTGACCCCACTTTATATTAAAAGAAATCAACTACTCATGTAACTATTAGCTGGGTATGTTCAACGAAAAAATGAAAACATAAAAAAAAAGCTAGCTAGGAAGCAGCTGCTTAAACAATTATTTGAACTTACAGTTACTTACTCATTCTTCGGCTAAATTAATAAATACAGCACTGTTAGCCGGTCGTATTAAAGCTGGTTAATAAACCGGTTAAAACTATTTTGTTACGAGAGAAAAATACTGTAGATCCTAGCTGATAAGCCGGCTGATAAGTTCAAGGCACCGCGTACCTGGCTGGCCGATTATCATTTTTTTTATGAGGCAACTAGCAGATTATCATCTCCTATTCGTAGCACGCGACGCATTCAGCATTCTACGTGTCAATTCGTAGTCACGAAGCGCTGGACCGCTGGTAGCCGACACAGGAGTACATGCCTTCACCGGTTTTCGATTGCACGGTCAGATAATGCTTGATTCGGCAAAAAAAAAAAAAAAAAAACTAGTGCCATTTATCTATGAGATATTGGAATGCTCCTCGTTTATTCTTCTATAAAAGGGACGGCCTTTTCTTATGCTGTCTTGGCCTCTTGTTGAGTTTGGTTTGAAGAGCCAGTGATAAATATAATCAAATTCCAGTTCGTACTAACTAGCTTCGTTTTTTTCTCAAATACACAAAAGGTTTGCGTATCATTGTATTAAGTAGATGAGCTTCATCGAGCGCCAAAGGAGGTCGACCTAACACAGCCGTAGCTGGACCATCCTAGCAAAATACCTTTTGTTGCGATATTACATAAAAGAAAACAACCAAAACCATCGCAGCGGTGCAACCTAGGAGGTGGCCTAGCGTCCTCACAGCCGCATGGATGGGCCCTTTCCAACGGCCGGGAAGAGCGCGTCCATCGCCTCGGCATCTGACGCGGTCAGGTTGCCATCGAAGAGGCTGTCAAAGGCCTCCACCTCCGACGCTGATGGCGCTAATGGACCCTCGATGTAGCCCATACGCTTCATGATCAGCACCTCACATCGCTTGGAAGCAGGTACTCGGGATAGGCTCGGAGCCGCCAACCGCCTGTTCCGCCACGACAGCACTGGCTTAGCAGGCGGCTGCTTGGGAGGCTCACGAATCAGCGGAGAGTCCCGCTTACGCACCACTGCCATGGTGAAGTTGTCGAGGTGACACTTGAAGGAGACGTCGTCATCAACTGTCTGGTGGGTGTCCCCTGGCGACGTACTTGGGTCCATGTGCACCAGACCGAAGCAGCCCTCTTCGCCCATCGTGGGCGCATCAACGCTCGAGGGGTCGTCGAACACCAACCGCTTTGGCGTGACCTGTGACTGCCCCTACTGTGGCGACATCGGGAGCGAGGTGGGGCACGGGGGTGGTGTCAGCCACGTTGAGTCGGCATGCTGGGATGGCCTCTACGTGCAATCACAGGTGACCACCGCCGGGGCCTCGTCCGCCAGCTGGGTGACCGATGGAGGCCACGCGATGACCTGACTGCTAGTGAGCAAAGCCGCGAGCTCCACCAGCATCGGGTCCTCCGCGATGTCACGATCAGCTGTGGCGCCCGTGCGTGGTGTCAGCGTCAGTGGGTCAAGCTCGACGAGGCCCGTCGCGTCGATCACCACACCATGTCCGGCCTAGGCATCAGCAGCGACCGATGTATCGTCCGGCACTGCTGGAGCGGCCCTGGCCGAACGACCGTGGCTCCTCCGTCACCGCCGTTGACGTCGACGACGATGGTGTCGCCGTCCTCCGCCGCAACGCCCATTCACGCCCGACACGGCTTCGCCCGGGCCCAGCATACCTCCCTCTACGCCCAAGCCCGGTTTAGCAGCGTGAGAGCATGGCTGGTCACAGCGACACTAGGAAGGACGTCGACTGTGTGCACCTAAGTTGCCAGGTATGCCGTTCCTTGCCGAACTCGGCCTCCGCGACCGCTTGCAATCACGCGCGCGGTGGCGGAAGCCCCTGCAACGCAGGCAGCGCTGAGGCAGCCTGCAGGTCGCCACCCTATGCGAGGTAGAGAGGCAGTTGAGGCATTTTCCCTATAGCTCCGCTGGCAAACTAGGTTCTAGACGCGGCGGTCACGGCAGTGGATCCCCAACTCGGCCTTCAGATGGCCCTCACAGAAGGACCTCGCGCCAGCCATCGGCGTTTGGAGTGGTGAAGCGTTGCCGGGTGCTGGGAGCAGGCTGAGGACCTGGCCTCCGATGAACCGGCCGACGCCATGCACGATCGCAAGCCTCCCGACCGGTTCTGCTGCAATTGTCCCGGCCTCGGACAGGAAGCCCATGGACGAGCTACGGCTGTGGTCGCTGGTTGTTGGGGCGTTTTCCCCGCCGCCCGGCTCATGACCCAACGGTAGCCCCGTCGAGCGTGCCCATGGCGATGGTGGGGCGTGTCGGGGCACGCACCGACAGCGACGACGTCCATAGCTGTGGCTCCCGTCGAACGGCGTCGAGGTATGGGGTTTGGGAGATAGCCGGTGACGACTCCGCATCGGAGGTGTCAAGGTCCTCCTCCGCCCACCGGCGAGCCTTGGGATGCCCCCACTGAGTTCACCGCTGGGTGGAAGGGGGTGGCATAGGGGGAGAGCGAAGATGACGACAGGGTGGAAGGGCGGACGAGGAAGATGTCCATCCCCGACGCCGGAGGCGGGGGAGGCCGCTGCGGCGAGCTAGGCGCTGCGGCCTCCATCACAGGGACGTCCACTGATCCTGGCAGCGAGAAGGTCTCCAGGGGCGTCTTCCCGATCGCCGACGAGGTTGTGGGTTGAGGTGGCGGCGGCGGCTGTCGGGCATCGAAGACCGGCGACGTCGCCAGCTACTGCTGCAGCGGCGAGCAGGGCGCCGTGGGGGCCTCCATGGCCGTCAGAGACTGCAGCGTGAAGGGCCTACCGTCTTCCTGCCGGACGACGTCCGTGCTAGAATCCGCCTTGTGTTGTGCTGTTGCTGCATCTGCGTGCCTATGCCTATGCTGTACGATCCAGCTACGACCTGTTCGGTAGGCCTGAACCAGCTGGCTGGGCTGGATGTGCTTGGGCTTATCAGCCCAGCCGTTCGGCAGCCCAGCCCCAGCCGAACGACTGGCCGATAAGCCACGCCCAGGCGCGCGCGTGCCCCCGTCTCCCTCCTCTTTTCCCCTTCGCGCGACTAGGGTTCCACCGCCGTCTCGCCGCTCGTCCCCGTCTCCGAGCTCGCTCGTCGGCGGTCGTGAGCGCCTCTGTACTCCGTGTCGTCGAGTCTCGCCGTCGACAGCCTCGGAGACCTTGAGTTGCGCCTCCCTCGCCGAACCCGCCTCCATCAACGCCGACTTCCACCAGCAAGGTACCCCCGGAACCCACACCGCCGCAGTCTCACCCGGTCAGATCTGAGCCCCACGGCCTTCTCTTGCAGGTTCCCCAGCGCACCACTCCCCTCGGATACCTTGAGCTGCGCCTCCTTCCCCGAACCCGCCTCCAGTGACGCCGACTGCCTCCAGTAAGGTACCCCTGGATCCCACGCCGCCGCAGTCTCCCCCTGCAGAATCTGAGCCCCACGGGCTTGTCTTGTAGGTTTCCCCGCGCCCCACCCCTCTCAGACACCTTGAGCTGCACCTCCTTTCCCGAAACCACCTCCATCGACGCCGACTGCCTCCAGCATGGTACCCCCAACGGATCCCACGTCGTCGTAGTCTTTCTTTGAAATATGCTACCATTAGTCGTAAACTCGTATCAGTCCTTTTTAACATTTATTTTTTGATGTGCCATCAACCTATAATATACGACCGTAGGTTGTAAATTAGCCAAGCTCAAGCTAGCTTTTTGCCTCAAGTTTTTTTTTGAGTTAATTGTTACGTCAAGTTTAAGCTTATTGGAGTGTCCGATCCATAGCCAAGATCGATCTAAGCTTATTAGGAGCATGTTTTGGTGCTAGATTCAATCGATAAACTTCAGCTATTGGACTTAGGGCGCCTTTGGTGCGGCTTCAGGTGCTCTGTCTCTGTCTCCAAGAATTATTTGTGGATGCGTAAGTATGAACATAATGCACCGTCGTATGAGCTGTCGGAGTGGGTGATATTAAATAGTAGAACCCTAACAACTGCAGTAAGGGAGTTGATATTAGCTGTAGTGTGGAGTGCAATATAGTCGAGGGAAGGTGATCTAATGAACCTACTTTAGTACTTGAATTTAAGTTAGCTATTTAAGGAATGCATTTTGTGTGGGGCAAGATTTGTTAACCCTAGTGGATGTTGTAATCTTTTGTTGTATGGATTGAACAAATGGAGTGTCATTTGTTGGGTATTTGTAATGGACTGTCATTTGGTAGCTACGAACTAGAAGCAGATCCTGTTGAGTAAATGCATGTATCATCTGTACAAGGTAAGTAACTGAATGGGCCAAGATTATTTCATCCTTTTTTTAGTTCCTTAATTTAATCTTCTGTTATTTTATTAAGTTTATACTGCAATCAATTATCCAATGCAGTTCAGATTAGTAATTTACATTGTAAGTGATAATAAAATACATTATTGTTTGCTCATATGTGGTGTTCTTGATTTTGCAGCCACAAACTGTAGTCACTAGTGAAGGACATTGCTGCTGAATTTGTCACTGACCTGGTAAGTTTATTTTGTGAAGTTATGAGTGAGGGTGGGATGCAAATGACCCAGCACCCAGATCATTCATTCATGTAGACTGTAGCTGTACATACATTCACTTACCTGGTAAGCTTGATTTTGTGAAGTTGTCAGCATTCAGTGACCTGGAGCCGAGAGTGATCAATGGAGTTCAGAACAGCGAGCACAGGAACAAGTGGGCCAGTGGATATCATCAGGTATAGTTGCGCTTTGTATCTTTGTTTGCACCTAAGGTTTCCACTGGATGGATCAATCTTGCAGGCTTTGAGGACTTGATTGTTTTGTCAGTAGGCTAATTGTTCATTTTCTCGTTTTAGAAATAAATGCTCAAACGCCTTTTCATATTCTCATAGGGTGAACTAGTTGTTGATGATATCATGGACATGGTTGACAGAGAAGCAGATGGAAGTGGTAGACTTGAGGGTTTTGGTCCTTTGTCACTCTATTGCTGATGGAACTGGTTCAGGTTGGCTATCTGGATCTCATATTTTGATTTCCTATCTTTTTATTTTTCTATCGTAGTCTCACTTCTCTGTTGATGACTTTATATTGTACTTGGAGTATTTCGTGGTGTCTACCATTTGACTCACTGTAGATTGGAAATTGCATTGTTATTATGAAACATTAAAACAATTATTCTCGTACCATTTGTTTAATTGTCCTGTTGCACATGTTCATTCGGGTATGGGTTCTTACCTGTTGGAGCAGTCCATTATTCTTGTTTGAAGCATGCAAATTATACCTTTAACCCTTTGTTATATTTGAATTGTGAAGAACACTTAGGCAGACATAATTATTGGCATACTATTACTTCCTTTGTACAGATTGCTGATAACTCATTGCTTAGAAGATGTATAGTAGGGGTCGAGAACTGGATAACACAACTTGGATGCCTTCTTTTGATTTTTTGATTGTTTTGTATGTAGCTGTTGCTCTGAATCGAAGAAAATTCATCGATCCATGTTAATTGTAGTGTTTGATTGGACCATTGCTCATGATTCTTTGTTCATTTGTTAGGAGTTCTTAGAAGGCAGGATGAAGTTCTCAATTGAGGCTAAGGAACAAGCTGGATTTCAATGCAAGGAGGACTGAAATACCATGAGAATTGATTAATACAAGTGTAGTTCGTCAGTTGAAATACCATGAGTGTTGATTAATACATGAGAATTTTGTAGTTTAAAATTCATGGCCATGGCTACATACTTTTTTTTGTCAATTTTTGATAGTTTTGTTGGACTTAGAGAACTGAAATTGGTTGAGAAGAAAAGTTTAAATTTTAAATGGCTATTCTGTCAATTTGAACTGGCTGGGAGCTGGCTGACTGCTGGAAGCAGCTAACCGGCTGGCTGGTTCAGCACCAGCTCCAGGCAGCCCCTTCAAGCCTGCCGAACAGGCTCCCGGCCGGCGGGCATCAGTTGCACGTCCACGTCGTCGGTCAAGCCTGCCGAACAGGCTCCCGGCCGGCGGGCATCAGTTGCACGTCCACGTCGTCGGTGGGTAGGTCCGTCCGCGGAGCAGAAACGTCCGGCCGCGTGCATATCCTGTGGAGTGTGGACGGCTACCTGCCTATCTCTTCGTATTTGGAGCTACTCCACTATATGTAACTCGTGTGATATGTTACATCCACTTCCTCCGGACTGAAAGACGCCAAATTTAGACGACATTAAGCCAAGCCGTACGTGATACGTCAAAAAGATTTTACTCTAAAGTTTTTCTGTCACATATACTTAATCAGGAAATAGCAGAAATCTATGTATTATATGATATATATATATATATATATATATATATATATATCAATATTATTCGACCGCAACAATTCTACTCGTATAATCTTTTGATATCCCGCTTGATTATTGTTTAGGCCTACTTTGGCAACAGGGGAACCCAGAGGGATCCCTGTGATTTCCCTAGGCCAAAAACCCACGAGCCAATCTACCCCGGGACAATCCGTCGCGCACTTTGGAAGCCCATCCGTGCCGGGCTCGAAGCCCGCTTCCCCTCCTTTTCCGCGCGGAAGGAATCCACTACTCCGGAGGCTGGGAGGGTTTCCCCGACTCGTCGCTCGCTCACGACTCGCGAGGCTGCCCAGGCGCGAGGCCGCCGCCACCCCAGCATCCGGCCGCCGCCACCTCGGCATCCCGTCGCTGCCGCCCCTCCGCCGCCTCGGCATCCCGTCGCTGCCGCCCCTCGGCCTTCTCATCGCTTCGGCTCACGCCAACAGTGAGCACGCCTCAACATCTCTGTGCACGCTAGGGTTTCGGGTCTCATCCTCTCTTCTCTTTCTTGTAGATCCTGGGGCTGCCGCCGCCACCTCAACGCCCCGCTGCGTGAAGCTGATCCAGTGCCGCCGCCGCTCGCCGACCGGACCGCACCGGCTCAATCTCCACTGCTCCGTGACTGCCCCCGCCTGGCCACCTTGCCTCGTCCCAAGATCCAGTGAGTCCTTCCTCCCTCCTCCTTGTCCCTCCCAAGTTTGAGCTTCTGCGACTTGGATGTGTACATTTTACTCATTGGATGTGCTTGTAGTAGCATGATGAAAATATCATGTTTTGTCTGATGGTTAAAGAACTGCCTTAATCAGCAGTGCCTGCGACTTGGATGTGCTCAGCGATGCTGTGCATGCATGGGGTTTATTTAGACTTTTAATACTTGTTTTAATCAGAAGTATTAATGAGTAGGTGCTGATGTAAGTGCTGCCTGGATGATTAGGTGTTGTTGTAGAGTGCTATAAATATGATTAGGTGCTGCTGTAGAATGTTATAGAAAATGATTAGGTACTTCTGACTTTTTTAGACTTTTAATACTTGTTTTCTCTACTTTTAATACTTATTTTCTCAACTTTTTTAGACTTTTAATACTTTGAATCTGCCCTTCTAATACTTGTTTTCTCTACTTTGAGTGCTCTCATTTTCTCTAGTTGATTTGAATTGGTAATATATATGTAATAATATAATTTCATATATGTAACACTAGATGGCTTCTTGGAAAGAGCTTGCTAGGAATTTTTTGTTGGAAGAGGAAGAAGAAGATGAGGAGCTATTCTTTGTTCTTCTCCCTGCTGTAATGCCCTTTCTCGACGAAGAGAAAACACCTGAGCATACCTCTTCTCTTCCTGGTGCTAAAAAGGTTAAAGAGATCCTCGAAGGACACGAGAATTGGTGCAAGGAAGAATTTAGGATGGAGGCTGAAATATTTAGAACTATAGCAAACTTTCTCAGGGCCGAGAACTTGCTGCGTGACACACGTGGTATGAAGATTGAGGAGCAACTTGGTCTTTTTATGTTCATGCTCTCTCATAATGCAAGCACAGAGAGGCTAAAGAAGGAGTTTCAACATAGTGGTGAGACAATGCATAGGAAAATATATGATGTCTTCAATATCATTCCAACATTAACCCAAAAATTCATCAGACTTCCGAATCCAAGCGACACACACATGAAGATTACATGTGACCCTAGATTTATGCCATTCTTTCAGGTCGATTAATACATACAGTACACTTTCCTTAATACCATTCCTAAATACAATCCAAATCTTTAGTAATTTTCTTACCTGCAGAACTGCATCGGTGCTATCGATGGTACGCATGTCCCAATCACAATTGGACAAGACAAGGCCAGTCCCTATAGAAATAGGAAGGGGACACTATCGCAGAATGTTATGTTCGCCTGTGACTTTGACTTGAAGTTCACTTTCATCTCATCTGGTTGGGAAGCATCCGCATCTGATGCAGGAGTGTTGCGGTCAGCTCTTGGCAAGGGATTTACTGTGCCAGCAGGTAAATTCTATCTTGTAGACGGTGGATATGCAAACACACCATCATTCCTTGCTCCCTACCGAGGAGTTAAGTATCATCTCAGTGAGTTCAGGAGACGTGGCCAGAGGGGAAATGCATATGCCAACTATAAGGAATTGTTCAATCATCGGCATGCGATTCTTCAAAATCACATTGAGAGGGCCTTTGGGGTTCTCAAAAAGCGGTTTCCAATTCTGAAAGTGGGGACACATTACCCAATTGAATCTCAAGTTATGATTCCAGCAGCTGCTGCTGTGTTTCACAACATCATTAGAGGGTTGAATGGGAGTGAAGAGTGGCTAGACATCCTACCTGATAATATCAACCCATCAAATTATGTCGACATGCCAGAGGGAGACACTAACTACCCAAGTGAGATGGAATAAAACCATGGAAATACCCTACGAGACCAGATAGCCCATCAGATGTGGGCTGCCTACAATGTGTAGGATAGTAGTGTTTGGAATGTAATTTATGAGTTATGAGTTATGTATTTCTGTAATACATTATGTGATGCAACATTCTGTAATAAATTCTCCAATACATTCTATAATATGTTATGAGTTATGTATTTCTGTGTGATGCAATATTATGTAATAAATTCTCCAATACATTCTATAATATTTTATGAGTTATGTATTTCTGTAATTATTTCTTGCAGCAATGTCGAAGGCAAGGGCTACATGGAACTCTAGATATGAGAAAGGGCTTGTTGACATTATGAGGGACCATGTGAACATCCCCTTGTTTAGGGGTCAGAATGGATGGAGTGGAGAGGGTTGGAGAAGTATCTCAGAGAAGTTTACCCAAATGTATCCTTTAGCACGCTTCACAAAGCAGCAGCTACAAGAGAAGGAAAAGGAGCTAGAGGGCAGCTGGAAGGCGATACATGTAGCGTTAAAGGATAGTGGTGTTGGTTGGAATGACTCATTGGCCATGGTCATTGCGGAACCAGAAAAATGGAAGAAACTGATCAATGTAAGATTTTTTCATTGAACCAAAAAATTGTTGCCATATTCTGGTTGCAAGTACTAACTATGCTGTTGTCTTGGTATTAAATAGGATAATAGAAAAATGGCTAGGTTCCAGAAGAAGCCATTTCTTTTATATGAAGACTGTATGTCATTGTATGCTGGTATGTTATTTAAAACTTCTCTCTAAGGTTATGTAGCCTTATTGTTCTACTTGAGAGTAAAGCACCATCTAACTTGATAGTATGACTGTGCACTGCTTTCAGTTTAAGTTATAGTATGCCTGCACTTGAAGTATGATTGTGCACTATTTTTTTTCATAGGAAGTGTTGCTACAGGAGATCTAAACTTCATATCAACTGAGCACTTGCAGCCTGCTCCTCTTGTTCCTATTGTTGCTCTAGCTGCTCCGGCTGCTCTAGCTGCTCTAGCTGCTCCTGCTGCTCCAGTTGCTCCTGTTGCAGTGTCTGATAGCACAAGTCCAGGTGCTACTTTTGATGGGCTAGACGTCTCAAGTGCACGCAATGAAGCTCAGTCTACACCTTCCAATCAAGATTCTATGCAAGGAGCGAGTAGTGGGAGAAAACGTAAGCAGAGTCACATTGGTGCTGCTATTGATGGTTTTGTGCAGTTTAAGAAGATGCAAACAAGTAAAACAATGGAAGCACTCAATGAAAAGAAGAAACAAGACGAAGCATTTTCAGTCGACAAGTGTCTCGATGAAGTTGATGCAATGGAACTTACTGATGTGGAGAAGGCGTATGCTATGAATATCTTCAAATCTGAGATTGACAGGGAGGTATTCATGAAAATGAAAAACAAAAATGTTCGTTTGATTTGGCTCAAACAGCAAATTAGGTAATGCTTGGCTGCCACTGGATTAGTTTACTTTGGTATGACTTAGCTGCTAATGCTTTTCCTTGTGCTTACTTGCAGTGCTATCTGTGGAGGCAATGTTGGTGGAGGCAATATTGGTAGAGACAATGTTTGAATTGAGAAGATATCAGGTATATTATTTAAATTTGCCCTTCTATCTGGAAATTGATATGGCTCCAATGTGAAAATTGATATGGCTCCAATGTGAAAATTGATACGGTCTGCTCTTGGCTGAATGGGCACTGTGATCTTGTATTGCCATAAATGTGTTGTCCTAGGACTAGTGCCCTCCTACTTCTCTTAATCGAAGGTTGCATGCTTGTTCTGCACTGCTCGGCTTGCATGAAGATGAAGTGAATCTTGTCTTTTCTTGAGATACATTCAGTTTAACCTAATATACTCTACTAGTTCTGTATACATGCCATGTATTTCGAAGAAAAGGCCATGCTACTAGTCTTTTTAGTCTGTCATACATGCCATGAAGAAAGAATTCAAGTGACTGCAGCCAAGCCATAACTAATATACTCTACTAGTTCTGTAACAGGATATCCTGTTTTTTTTTTTACTTTGACATTACCAAGTATAATCTGTATGCTCATCTTTGTTCACCACCTATCAGGTCATGTAGTTTCCACTTTAATTATGTTTGGTGCCGGGAATCATAGCAAGCTCTTGCAGCTGCAGTTTTGCCTTAGTAATGCCAGGTTTCCTTTTTAGTATGAAGTATAGCATTCCTCTTTTTTTCCTATGACAGAAGTCTAGCCATGGTTGGTTACTTGGTTTTCTGAAGCTATCCAGAAAAGTAGTTGAACCAACTATTTTCACCCTGTCTTATTCATATCGATCTGTAGGTCCTTTTCTTATTCATATATATACTATAGTATTGTTATTTTTTTCTGCTTTCTTTTAATTCTAGGAATCACTAGATAAACTTTGTTGGGTGTGCATCGTCTCTGTTTTAATGATAATGCAAGGCTAGGGTCTTAGGAATTGCTTCTAGTTATACGAGATACTTACTTGAGTACATATAACCCGAGTGACTATTGGAACTGCACTGTCTCCACATGTTTTCTGAAACATCAGTAGATGGTGGAATGGTAGTGTGATGATGTAGCTTTATCATTACAGATAGCTGTTGGTGAGATATCTCCTCACAGTTCAAGATCTTCCATGATATGATATATGTGGTTTGCTATTTTTCGGTTAACTTCCATCGACCCACCAAACTTGCAGCTTTAATACAAAGTACTGCTCTGTTTTGTTATTATTGAATGTGTAGCAAGCATGTCACTACACTGTTCTGCTGTGTATTCTTGTAACTCATCATTTCCTTTGTGTTACTTGTAGAGGACTTGGCAGAAGCAACACATGATCAGAGAAAAATAAGTTTGTTCCCTTCTTCATCACAAGCATCTGAGAAAATGTTGAAGCCCATAGCGAGATTTGGCTCCTCCTGATTGTCAATTTTTATATACATGCACCTACTATTTGTCCATTTTGTTATGCTACAGGCATATATGTAATATATATAATATTGGTGTGTATGAACTGGAGGACCATAATCTATTCTTGTGTAGAAGTTTATGGTCAAGAAATTAAATATCCTATTTTATTTTTGATCATATGTCTAGATGTGTGGATAGAGATGACTACTGATATTTCTATGGAAGCCACGTATTAGCTTTGATGGAAGATGATACTAGTACTTGAATAGAACTTCTGTATTAATAGATTAGCTTTGTTTTAGTTCAGTGCAGCAACAGCAGCTCTGCAGTGAACAACCTGTTGCCAAACGGCAACAGGGAAACCCCCCACGACGTGGAAATCACCCCTGGGTAGAGGCGAGAATCAGATTTCAAAAACTTTTTCCCGTCGGGGGTTGCGGTCCCTGGGCTAATCGGCACCTGTTGCCAAAGTAGGCCTTAGGGAAAAAAAGAGGATTGTGGACAACTGGAGTACTGTAGCACATAGAAAAGATACCACATGCTACGGTTCAGTTCCGGCCTCTGCCAGATGGACTGTAGATTATGCAGCTATAGTAGCACATAGAAAAGCTAGCAGTCATCCACATATATAGGGCCTGGTTGTTTAGGCTTTTGGCTCAAAGTTGGCTTTATGACCATTGATTTTTTTCTATTGGTTTTTTAAGAAATTTTAAGCTTCTTATAGCACAGTGAAAGCTAAGAAAAATCTTTAGAACCTGCTTTTTATCTTTTAGGTTATTTCTTCAAAAGCCAGGTATGTATATCTTTTCGAAAGCCAGCTCAATAGCTAACCTGTTTATTTTAGCTTCTGGCTTTTAGTAAACAGATGGAGTAATATCATACTCATGTAGTCACATCATAGAACGATAGAAAGAGAATCTTGCCTTGTTTAATTTCCAACGGATTATTGGTAATCTCCCTCCACACACATAACGCATTGGTCCTGTGCGATGTGCGATCACGACAGTTATTACAACAGCACTGGGCATGACGCATGATGTACAAACCTAGGCAAACATTATATACGAGTAGTACATACAGTATAATCGTATACTCCCCATTCCACGACAAAAATTCAACCCTTGTACAAGGCACTAGGCATGACGCATGCCGTAGTACAGTCTCCTCCTACTGATGCTGCTTTGACCGCCCATTGCATTGCGTCATTGCGTGCCTGACGCAAGGTTAATCGATACAATTAATAGAGAGGTTAAAAACATACGTACAAACAAAGAAACGTTACTTCAAATGGATTACGAGCCAATCGATGTGGCTGGATGCATGTTCTTCCTATTAGTAATTACTATTTTTCTTATTCGAATCATTCATGGCGGCCGCGGTGGATCGATGAGTGCGTGACTGCATCAGGCGATATTGTAGCATATCCGCTTGAACTCCTCGAGGTGGCCCTCGAAGAGCGACACGTAGGCCTCGATCCCGCCGTCGCCGAGGAAGGAGGGCAGCAGGAACATGGTGCCCTCCATGGGCAGGTACGACGGCATGAAGTAGAACGGGCACCCGCCGCCGAAGTCCAGGTCGTAGAAGCTGATCCCCAGCCAGCTGTCCACCTCCAGGTCCGGGCACATCACCACCTGCGACTCGTCCGCGGTGGGCGCCAGCCCCTCGCGCTCCACGGCCCCCGACGACGCGAAGTCGACGAAGGACCGGAAGTAGGCGTCGTCCGCCACGCGCGACACGGCGCGGCGGATCAGCTCGGCGGCGTGCTGCAGCGGGCGAGACACGAGGTCCCCGGCGTCGCACCGCGGGAACGCCCACAGCACCATGTTGCCGAAGTAGGTGTGCGGCACGGGGGGACGCATCCGCGTCCGCCCGTTCACGGAGATGCGCAGCCTGGTGGTGTCGCCGGCGCCCAGCCCCCGCGCCGCGGTCACCGCGCGCCATAGGTGCCCCACCACGCTCTCGAAGGTGCTGTAGTGCCCGCGCCGGTGATGATGATGATGCGTCGGCGGCGGCGGGACGCCCGACGAGGCCCGCGCCTTGAGTCGCGCCACGAACTCCTTGGTGAACAGCACCTTGTGGACCTTGATCTTGTCGTGGGCCACGCCGCCGATGTCGTCCTCGTCGTCGTCGCTGCCGCACTTCTTGGCGGGCAGGTAGTACTCGGTGTCGCGGTGCGGGAACTCCACCAGCGGCGTGTCCCGCGGCTGGAACCGGGTGGCGCGGTCGCAGACGGGGAGCGGCTCCACGGGCAGCCGGCGCGTCGCGAGGCCCCACGCCACGAGGAAGTTGCCCGTGGCCTGGCCGTCCGCGACGCGGTGGTGCGCCGTGAACCCGACCACCAGCGACCCGCACGCGAAGCGCGTCAGCTGCACCTGCACCAGCTCCTCCACGTGGCCGTCGCCGACGATGCTGGGGTGCAGCCGCAGCAGCTCGGGAGACGGCTTGAACGGCATCGACGTGGCCAGCGGCGCGTCCACGGCGGCCTCCACGAGCCGCGCGCCGGCGTCGTTCAGCAGCACGGCCGGCCGGCCGTCGGGCCCGTCGCCTAGACGCCCCGCCCACTCGCGGTACACGGCCAGCGCCCGCGCCAGCCCCTGCTCCAGCGCCGCGTTCGGTGGGTTCGGCGGCCGGAACGCGTAGATGACGGCAATGTGCACGTCGTACGTCACCTTGTCGAACACGCTCAGCGGCACGCTCTCGTCGGCGCTCGGCGGCGCCACGCCGTCGCCGCCGTGAGCCGGCTTCACGATCTTGGAGCTCGTGATCTTCACCTTCATGATGTCGTTACACCGCCGGTTATGTGCATGCACGTACAAATGAAGAAACTAGCTACCTGTTAGCTGCCACTTGGTGTGCTCTGTTAGGTGTGAGGCTATGAGCCTATGACCCTAGCTACTTAGCTGAGAGGTGAAGCAGAGGCTTGTACGTGTGGTTTTGTTTTGGTTTTGAGCTAGCTCTTGGGCTTTTGCTTTGTAGCTCTGGTTTTTGTTGGCTAAATACTGGGACAAACACAGCATATATATAGTTGTGCAACACATGTATGCAAGCTTGGAGTTGGACGTCATGGCATGGATATGTGAACAAGAAGTCTTGGCACGACCATATCAAGCTGGTGGTAGCAGGGAGATTGAGTTGCAAGGCTTGAACCGGTCCCGGTGCATTCGGAGCTCCATCTAAGCCCGTGTGTCTCTATCACCAAAACCTCGATCTGCTGAGCTCTATGCATGCGTGACTGTTACTATCTTTTTACTCTGTCTTGGCCTAGATACCTAGGTGATGCTGTTTGAAACAGAGAGGCATTGTGAACTTTTACAAATTTTAAACTCTTGGTTTCTTGAGATTATCAAGGACGGTTATGAACTTATGATAACAACATGCATTCCTCGAAACTAAAGACAAAAGGGTTCTGCCAAATGTTCATCGATCATGCATAGGTGGCAGAGAGATGACAGAACTAAAATTCCTGGAATGGAATTAAAATGTCATGACTCATGACTATTAAATATATGATTTGTAACTAATGCATTTAAAATGTCTAGGAAATGTATCTGCAGACCAGAGCCTGTTCGTTTGGCTGTGGCTTGTCGTAAACGATCGTAAATTTCCAGCCGGAACAGTATTTTTCTCTCACACAAACCAGCCAGCAGAACTTCTTCACGAACCAGCGACGAAACGAACCAGCCAACCGAACAGGCTAGGACCTGCTGGGACCTAGTTGGACAATCCGATTTGGATCAACCACAATCCGATTTGAATCCGGAAAGAACAAAAATAAAGCAGTATTTTCTCCAAGACCAAGGCAGTTCATATGTTAACGGAAAACAGGTTGACCGGCAGTTTGGATGCACCGCGAATCAATCCACCACCAGCTTATATATTTGGGATTGGGAGAAGGAGGCACCAATACGCGCTGCAAACGACTGACTTTTTCAGAGATGTAGCAAAAAGCATGGGAGGAGGAAAACAAGGATTACCGGTTCTGAAGCTTCGATCTTATCAGGAATGACTCTTGACTCACCTAAAGCTTCGATCTCGAAGAGGCCGTCTCTATAGTTTTGAGGACCCTAGATGAACTAACACTAGACCTTTTATGCTACATTTTTTTTTCATTTGTAATATGATAAATAAAACATATAGCAATACTACTATACTAGCAAGAGTTAGCTTGCAGCGTATATTTAGTTCATAAGTTATAAATTCTGTTTCCTTTTTAACTTGACAAATGATAGTTAGGCACCACTCTAACACCTAAAATATGAAAATAATCATATGTACCAAGAATCACAAGTTTTAGAATCCTAACAGTAACAAGCTAACGACCAAACATATAACTAATAAGTGATGATATGAATAGAGGGCTTATTGATCACTGTAAGGTACCGTTTAGTTCCACTTTATTTTGCAAAAATTTTCAAGATTCCCTATCACATCGAATCTTTGGACGCATGCATGAAGCATTAAATATAAATAAAAATAAAACTAATTACACAGTTTAGACGAAACTCACGAGACGAATCTTTTAAGCCTAATTAGACTATGATTCGTAAGGATGGCAACGGATCGGGTTTGGTGCGGATATCCGCGGGTTTCGGGTTCTACGGGTTCGGGTTTGGGGATGGTTTTTCACTCACGGTTTTCGGGTTCGGGGCCCCGAAACTAATCGGGTTCGGTTTCGGGTTTGGTTTTCCACCCATGGATATCCAATGGATATCCGAAATAAATCATTTGGAATTAAAACTCATGTTTTATAATATACTAATAATAATTTGTTTACTTAGATTATTAAATTTATTTAAAGTTGACTCATGAAAATATTTATTATTTGTTGCCTCTTGTTTATACATGTGAATATGTGTATATATATCCGCGGGTTTCGGGTATCCATTCGGGTTTCGGGTATCCGTTCGGGTTTTGGGTATCCGCGGGTTTGGTTTTGGTGATAGATTTCCACCCGAATCGGTTTTCGGGGCGGATTCGGGTTTCGATTTCGGGTTTCGGTTTTGGGTGCACGGAGACTCCACCCGATCCGAACCCGACCCGTTGCCATCCTTAATGATTCGATACTAATTGCCAAATAACAACGAAAGTGCTACAGTACCATTTCGCCAAAAATTTTGCAAACTAAACAAGCCCTAAGATGCAAGGTCATGAGGGAGGCACAGTATTCCACTATTACTAAATTCAAACGCGATCAAATCCCTGAAGAATAGGCCAACAGGGGAGGAAAATGCCTACCCTCTCGGTCATTTAATTGTCACCCATTTCAGTTCTCTTAGATGTGACACGTGACCAGCCTTTGTCCTCTCGTACCGATCTGAGTATCTGACACATTTATATCATCATAGGGGTAAGCATTTGTCCCTGTGCTCATAAAGTCCACTATCTTAAACCAACGACCTCAATTAGAGCTCAGACGTGCATTTGCCATGGCAAAAGATTAGTTTTTAAAATTTTGATGCTAAACTTTAGTCATGGCAACTTTAGTATGAGGTATTTAGATTCACGGTAAATGTTTAGCACTGTATGAAACCAAGACTGATTTGTTATCATTTAATGACTTATTTGCTTCATTAATTGTGAGCCATGCACAGCCCATGTCCACCGGCACGCGCCGGGATGCTGCAACACGCGCCGGGCTCCTCATCGACGGGCTGCTGGCTAGGTTTCCAAACAATAAAAAATTACACTTTATTGCACAATTATTCAATAGTTCAAGTACACAATTCAATTGTCCTCAACCATACAAATCAGTCACACACGTTACAATTCAACGGCTTGTTCGGCTGGACTAAAAAGTACTGTTAATGCTGGTTTTCAATGTTCATGTTGGTTTTTTTAGAGAAAAACACTGCTCCAGCTGAAAAAAGCGACCAACCAGCCGATCTATGCCAGCCGAACATCCGGCAAGTACAGAATTCAAATTGTCATGATCTATTTAACAAACCAATGACTATTTTATCATGATCCACGCATGCCATGAACGCCGGTGGCCCCAGATGGCAAGGGAGGGCCACGGCCACCACCAGAGGACACAGCGCGACCGGCCATGGCGCCTCCTCCACCGCCACTGCGATCCGCTCGTAAGCCGAGGGTACGATTGGCACTGTGGATGCAAACGGGAGGGGGGCCATGTTGCCGCCGATGCCTCCATCTTTCGCGTCGGAGCGAAGGAGGCCCTAATAGCCCGCCATTCTGGGCCATCCTTTGTCCAGGGAGTTGAGGTCGAATGCCTCCATGCTCATCCGGGGAGCATTGACGCCGCTCGGGCCCGGAAAGGGATATGCCATGTCGGAGAAGATGTCATAGCCACTGTTGGGGGAATATGGATCAGGCTACGACAGGAAGTCCCTGGTGCGGTCGCCGTAGCCATCGCCGTCGCCGCTGTAGCCGTCCATCTGCGCCGCGCGGATCTGGATCTGGCGGCGGGGAGGAGAAGCTGCAGCTGGGCGGCGGGGAAGAGGGGCTGGATCTAGGCGCCGGGGTGGAGCTGGATCTGGGAGGCGACGGCGAGCGGAGCTAAGGTTGGTGCGGAGGGAGAGAGGGCGAGAGCGGCGATCGGAGCTAGGGTTGGCGCAGAGGGAGTGAGCGAGAGCGGGGGGGGGGGGGGGGGAATGGATAGGGTACCGAGCGCGGGTGGGTGGGTGCGGGGGTAGTGGGCGTCCAGCTCGCGCCCCCAGACGTTTTAGCCCAGTTTTGGGCCTCTTAGGTGGCAAATGGACTACTCCTTACATTCTTGGATTTGCTCTTTTTTCTCCGCCTGTTTAGATCCATTTGCCCTAAACATGGGCTAAAAGTGATGGGCAAAAGTTTTGCCTAAGAATACAAACGGAGCCTCAGTTGTCCAAATGCAGGTCTAGCAAACATCTTGGAAATTGCCAAATCATATCTTTCCGTCTGCTTACAAGCTCTACCTAGTCCAAAGCTGGATAATCTATTGCCGATCTAGCTCATGAACCACAAGGTCGTGATTAGACTGATATATGATAACAAGTAATAAATAAAATAAAATAGCTAACTCCTAATACTAAGTAAGATGGTAGTAATAATTGCACACATATAGCTTGCATTCATGAACCACATACTCCCTCCATACCCATAAAACAAGTCGTTTAGTACAGGATTGTGCATACCAAGGAGGAATTAATTAGGGGTTAATTTTTCATCCTTGCCCTTATTAAATAGGTCTGCGAGTGCTGCTTATCCAGCAAACTTTCGTAGCTCGAGTGGCCAAGGCTCTGCGGCCCGAGGATGGACGTCCACCGTTTGAGTGCTGGCAGCCGTGGTTTTTTTTTGTATTCGCCAGATTATTTGCATGGCACTGTGCTTCGTTGCATGGCGCTGTGCTGCTTGAGTTTGGGCGCGTGAGGTCGGGGTTTGGCCGTTCGCGCGCGCGTGCAGGAGCGTTTTGGCATAGGTGACGCGCGCGTGTAGGAGTGTTTTTAGCGTTTGCTCCCGTTTTGCTTTCTCGCGTGTGTGTTGGCGCGTTTACAGGTTCGCTTGCTTTCAAATTTTCGGCATTCAAACGCATTTTCGGCGTTCTCGCGCGCGCGTGTTGGCGCGTCTACACACGCTGCTCCCAGTACTATAAAACGTTCAGATGCTGCTCCCAGTACTGCATCTACTCCACGCCTTTTCTTCTTCTTTCCTTCCTGCTTCTACTCCCAGTACAAATGTCTGATTATATTCCTCGGCGAGCGGCGAGCAGCGAGGCGAGGTGAGGAGGACGTGCGGCGAGGCGAGGCGACGAGGACATGCAGCGTGCGGCGAGCAGCGAGGCTATGCGAAGAGGATGTAAGGCGAGGCGAGGCGAGGAGGCGTGCGGCGAGGAACGAAGTGCGAGGCAGTGCGAGCGCTTATTGGATCGGCCAGCGGCAAGCCGAACGGGTGGCGTGAGTAACGAACAGGCGCGATCAATGCGGACGGCGTGCACGCGCGAGATTAAGGGAGGGGTAATCGCGTCCAAATTTGCCCTCGGGTGCAAAGAACGACATGATTTGTGAAAACTAGCCAAGTGCTCAGAACGACTTGAAATCTGGGTACGGAGGGAGTATAGCTTGAAGTACATTAAATAGCAACGAGATTGAGCATGCGTGCCTTGGAGATTATTTAAATCATTTCTTATGAATGCCACTTGGCCACCACTAGCTAGTTTGTTCCTGACCTAGCCATGGTGTTTCGTTCATCTCCTCTACGTAGTTGTTTTCATCTGGTAGACTCAGTAAAGGTCTCTAATGTGTGCACGGGAAATAATATGTCACTATTGTTGTCTACATCAAATATGTAATTTTAGAGACGTCTGTTTTCCGCGTCGCTAATATACATTTTGAACCGTCACTATTGCGCCTTTATGTCGTAGTGAGAGGACCTGGTAAAGTGGTAAGTTTCATTTGTGGAGACTTGGTAAGTTATTCTCATTTATGTACTTGCATATATCTAAATCTCTACAGAAACTAAGTAATTTTATCGCCTTTTCTGCATAACAGTTTAGCAAAGTACTCCCTCCGTCCCCAAATGTCTGTCATTTTCGCTTTCCGATAAACGACTTTGACTAAATATATATTAAAAATATTAATATTTATAATACATAATTAGTATCATTGGATGAATATTTGAATCTAGTTTTTTAATAAATTTATTTGGAGATAGAAATGTTGCACGCATTTTCTATGAATCGAGTCAAGTTATGGACACGCAAATCGTAGCGACAAACATTTAGGGATATATGGAGTACTTATATATAAACAGATTGAGGCCATCAACATCACATAATGAGTTTCTCACCCCAGTTGGCACCTCTCAAGATGTGGTGCAGGTCGCAGCATATACTGAGTACGTGTGCTCTTCCCTAGTTGTTAGTGTGCACCGACCGAGAAAACTATTTGTACTGATGCTCAATTATTGGCCTGATAGGTTGGATGCTGAGAATAATCACTTGTTTGTTTATATATGTCCCATGACCCACCGATAGTAATCCAGGTTCTCCAACCGATAGATCAAAAGTTGGATATGGCTTTTGTAGAAAAAAATTAAATGGGAAGCGATTGACAATGAAGTTGGTAGAGATTTGAATAATACACATATATCATACAAAGTTTAAATGGAGATCAATTGAAAATGAAGTTGGTAGGCATGTGAATAATATGATGCCCCTAGCCCCTATGGTTTAGTTAGGAGAGTTCATCACTGCACGCTGATCATCCTGTCATCTAGAATTCTAGCTAACTATTTGGACTCATAAATGAAGTTGCTAGTACTTGTGTTATATAAATGTTGGTCCAAAAGTTGTAACAAATATGTCCTTATCGAAACGATTTATCAAGCATGCTGCATGCACAAAATCTGTCATTATCTCCCCATTAATCTGCATGTTCCCGATAAAAGGTGCTAAAACAAAAGGGATAGAGAAAATAAGAGCTTAAATATTGTATAATTTGAAACCTTTGGTTGTATTTTCATCAATATGATGTCTAATTCCATTCCTATAATATTTTCATCAACACCCCCACGCATTCATGTACTCTACTCAAGAACGTGACAACAGACCTAAAAGCTAAACACTAAACATACATTCCGTCCACTTATCGTTTATGCATGGACAACAATATTGCGCGACCAGTCACGCGCTCCCTGAGCGTGCGACCCTTCTTTCTCCACGTGACGTGCATCCCCATGGTCTTCTTCTTCTTCCTCCCCGCGCCCTTCCTTCGCCCTCCACCACCGGCAGCCGGCGGCTCCCGCCGCCTCGCCATCCTTCCCACCGGCCGCCCCTGCCTCCTCGACCCTACCCTCCCCTAACCACAGGGCGGCGCGCTGGCGGCGAAGTCCTCATCCTCGCTGTGCCACCCGCCACCCGCCCCTCGACCCCGTCCACCCTAATTACAACAGCTAGCTAGCGAGCACCACCACGACGCCCCCGCTGCCAACCCCGCCCTACCGCCATCTCCGCCGTGTCGCGCCCGCCTTCCCCCAAATCCTCCTTCTAAGCCACCGGAGAAAACCCTAACCCCACCGGAACCCTACCACCGACGACCTCCTCGTCTTCTTGCTCTCTGACTCCGACATGGGTGTGGGTGCGGGCGCGTGGGTCACGTGCTCACGTGCTCACGTCGCGGAATAGAATTTGTGTTTATGCATTATTCAAGCAAAAAGGTGCTGACCTATCGTATACATGTACCGTACATGTCTCTTGAATTAGTGCATGGAATTTGAAAATTGACGTGAGTTTGGATTTAACAGGATAATGTTTATAACACACACGCTTAATTAAGGCCTTGTTTGATTGTAATTGGATTCACATTAATCCATATGTGTTGGGATGGATTGGAGTGGAACTTGAATTAAATTTCACTCCAATCCATCCCAACACACGTGATTGGAGTGAATCCGATAACATCAAACAAAGTCTAACAGAAGATCTGGAAGGGCTCATGAGAATTGAGAGCATGAACGGGACCACTCCCGTCATGTCCCATACTATGGTAGTAGGTATGGAGCACAGTTTTGACACTTTGACGACGTCAGACCTCATTGACTAAACAATCCTATAAGACTGCATGCTTTCTTATATGGTTTAAATTTAGTCAAAACGTAGATATAATGTGGATTTGCATGATGGATACAGTATATGCAAGTACATAAATCTGAATGCATAATGCTACAAATGGGTGTTCTGTTCAGGGTAATTCGTTAAAGCTCAATCTTGCAAGAAAGCACATATATACTAATAATAAATATTCGTTAAAAAATAGTGTGATAAATTAAAGATCATCAGACATGGACGCTGCAAGTGGAATTAATTTCAGACACTTGTGATTTCTACAGCTTACCTAGCGAACCGCACGTAAACCGTTTTTGTTGACAACCAAAATTGTCTATTTTGTAAAGTTGTCAAAATGTGGAACGGACTTCACCATTGTGTTTCTCTCGCCGAGACGGTCAAAAAAACATATATGGAACGTCTAATTCGGAGTCCGGATGAAAGAGTTATGCCTCCGAAAAGATGTTATGTTATCGGAAGTTCTGACCCAAGTCGGGACTTCCGACCGTCGGAAGTTCCGACATGTGTCGGGACTTTCAGGAAGCCTAAAGGAACCTGTCCAGGTGTCTGAGGTTATCCTCACGTCAAGAGTTCCGACAAAGGACGGAAGTTCCGACTGTCGGGAGTTCCGACCTAAGTCGGGACTTCTGACAAACCTAACAAAAAATCATGTTCGGATCTGGCATTTTGGATTCCGATCCGAACTGTTCCAAACTCGTGGAAAACTTAGAAAATAAGGCTTGGAGAGGTTTTCTACTGGGATAAGACCACCCCTCTATATATATATGAGAGGATCATGGCCGATTAAGTTCCCATCTATCCAATCGACAAACAAATCAATCTACTACCTCTACTCCAGCCCTTCTACCCTCTTCTTCAACCTCCATGCTGTTCATCCCTTGATCCACGACCAAGGATGGCGCCCTAGGCTTGCTGGCCGACCTAGGGCAACCCGACGATGTCCTTGCCCTGACGGGGTGTAACACCCCTGGTGTTACGAGCTTGCTTAGCACCTAGGTTAAGGCCTAAGAGAAATTAGCAAAACAAGTTCTCGAGTTTTAAAATTTTAAAACACACATGAAATGATAAACAAACCCTGTACGACTCACTTTTATGGTTGAGAGAAATTAAATAAATATCTAAGTTAATTTACTCAGTGTGTAAATGTGTTAATGAAAATCCTAACAAGAAGAATAAAATAAGTAATTTTAATTGTTTGGTATGAAAAATAATTTTTATAAACAAAAATAAAATATAACTTGTGTATAGTGCTTATGTAAAGATGATGACCAAGTGGTGTAGATGAAAATGCAACTTTAATTTTTGGAAAATAAACGTGTTAACTAATGTTCTTGGGAGCTCCAAAAATCAAATTGGAAATTAAAATCAACCTTTTCGTTAAGTCAGCAAAGATCTGAGCTTATGTTAAAGTACTATTTTTAGCGAGTTAATCAGCAGCCCTTACTTCAATTTAAAATCCGTGCACGTCACCGCTCGTCGTTGCTCAACCGATGTCTGCAGTCACCACGCGCGCACGCTGCCCCTGCTTGACCATTCTTGGCCTTGGTCATGCCCCGTGGTCGGCTTTGCTAGCTACCGACCGCGTGTCAGACTAGGGTTGGCCACGGTCGCCTCCGTAGGCTAGAACTGAGCTGCAGGTGAGCTGGGGCTGCTACGGACCTAACTGGCTAGCGCGTGAGCATCAGGAGGCTACCATGGGCTAGGACGAGGTGACGGTTAGAGTGAAGGATGATGGAGGAGGGGTGGCCACGTGCAGTCGAGCCGTGTGGCGGCACACCGCGGTGGCACAGTCGTGGCATCGGCGATGGGGAGGCGGTAGCGGTTCCACTGACATGCGCAAGGTGGGTGGAGAGAGAGGCGAGATGAAGCTAGTGGTGCAGGTGAATTAGATCGGGGAAGACGGTAGGGGGACCGCCCTCGACCGTGACCGGATGTGGCCTTATCGGCACAACGGCGGGAAAAGCGCCAAATTGGAGCTTGGCCGGGCTCGATTCAAGGCGGGATGGGTCAGATGGCTAAGGGGGTTAATGGCAGAGCTAGGGAGCGATGAATCGGGCGATGGTGACCATTTCCAGATGGGTTTGATGAACGGCGTCGTGTTGGGTAAAAATGACAAGGAGGGGAGGGAGGTCAGCCTGTGCTCGACGCGACGTAGTTAAAGACGATGGCTGCTGGGAGTACGGCTATCGCGGCGGCTTGGGTAGACGTGGGAACACCACAACTGCGAGCACGGCCATGGGCCAGGCAGCGAGTGTTCCATGTGCGCACGTGCGACCGTGGCAACGCCAATGGACAGGGCCAGGCAGCGGCACGGAGCTATAGGGGTGTGGACGCGATGGTGATGCGACGGCGGTGGTAGCTAGGACAAGCCTACATGCATGCAGGCAAGAGGGGCGGCAGTAGCAGCGCAGCAGCGAGGTAGGGCAGCCGCGTGACGGCCAACAGCTGCAGGGCGATGATAGCGGCCCGCTGGGGCCAGCCACGGCCAACCCATGGCCAGATAGGCCGACCGGGCTCAGCACCACGGTGAGCGGGGTGCGGCCAGCCACACGACGTCGAGCGGCCATGCGAGGTGACCGTGCGCATAGGCCAGGCATATGACGTGCATGAATTTTAAAGCGCATCTAAAAACTAACCTAACACAGTTGAAGCTAAACTACCTCTACCAAGCTAAAGAGGGTAAATCAGTCTACCATAAGGAGCAAAAACACAGCATTGACCTTCAGCTAGATTTTCCAAGATTAATTCACCAACATTGCATTGTCACACTATTTTTCATACAAGAATTTGCTAAGTCTTGGGCTGAATTTGATTTCAAGTTTCCTTTCTAAGCTATTAGAAATACTAGCTAGCAATATTATTTTTCTAAGACAAGAGTTCCATTGTCCTCTATAAAGTTTATACTTCAAACTTTATTTAGGGTCACATACATGTTCTATAATATTTTTGCTCAATAAAAATTGGTTTCCAACCCTACTTGATATACATGAGCTATTGAATCAACTTTCATTTAATATTTTTATTAGTCATTTTAGATTACAAGAAATTGATCTATACACTTTATCACATGCTTTATCATATAAACATGATGCTCATGACATTGTTTAGTGGTTTGTTTAGGGTGTAACACTGAGGGTGTTACAAGTTCTCCCAACCTTCCCCTCCTCAACCAGTTATGCGACTGGCCTCGTGGTAAGCCCCTTATGCTCTCTCGCAATCTCTATCGTCTCATTAGCCCTTAGACTCATCGGAACGGATGCACCACTATGGAAGTTGGTCCGTCGGCATGAGCAGTGCACTAGAGTCACTGTTTAACTTCTAATTGTTGCCTAGGGTTTCGCTTTTGCTCCACGGTGCTCGTCGGCTTGCTCGTTTGGCCGGTGCTTCGCTCTGTTGACCAGAGAAGGCGCGCAATGTCAGTCAGGGCTGCGCCGTCATGCACGGGGGTGTCAGGGACCGACTCAGCAAGAAGGTGACTTCTTTGGGGGTGTTTTTCGCAAAACCTAAGACTGAGGGAATAGTGAGGCGTTGCGACGCGTAATTCGTCTAAACGGCGGGGTTCGTTCTGAAATTGCACCGGTCGCGCGGGCTTCCCTGGCCTAGGGCCGTGCTGGGCCATAGCGACACACACGCAGTCGCACCCCGCGCTGGGCTTTTTGGCTGAATTAGTTGCCGCCGACCTTTTCCTTTTCCTAAAGTATTTTTCTAATTTAGTTTCTAAGGCAAACTTATAAATTCAATATATATTTGTGTAGTTGACCAAAAATTATGAAACTAATTTTGTTCAGTTCCTAAAATTATGATCTATCTGCTAGTATATCTTGTTCACATAGTTTTATAATATTTTTAGGAGTTCTATAATTAAATTAAGATGCTTAATATTATTAAGATATAATCTTGTAGGAATTTTTGTGATAAATTAGTGATAGTATTAACTCTAAAAATTTCACAGTAAATTCCTAATGTTATTAGATGTTCACCATAATTTTTGTAGTTCCCGAATAATTAGTTACTAAGAGAGCTAATGAGTCCTATTTCAAATATATATTAAATCAATGTAATGGATAAAGAAACACCTTGGGTTTGTATAACTAAAACACTTGTTGGGAAATAACGTCTTATTCGACAATATGGATACATAGCCTAGTACGTTAGTCATTAGAGCTAGCTCGTTAGCTTGAGAGGTGTAATCATATTTTTAAGAGTTACGGTTGCTGTTGATTAATTGCGTCTCTGCGTTGCATCCACGTATATCATAATAGGAACAATAATGGATCGTGGAGTCGACCGGAGTAGCAGAAAAGACGGTACCTTGATGATCATGTCACCACGATAGAGTGCTAACCTTTGGTTATATCTTACCCAGGCAAGCCCCGGTGTATGACCCCTATTATTCTACACTTTATTTTATGCTTGTGCATTAAGTTTTAAGGAGTTGAATGAAAACCACTTGCATATATATATCATTATCCTATGAGTCCTACTAGTATGTTAGGATCATGTAGATTGCTATGCTAAAGATTCTGGTAGAAGTCGAGTGATTACCTGTCACTCGCGAGAGATAGGAAAGATATTATTGTTCTTATTATTATATAACTATCACATGGAATATATATGGATGATAATTAGAGACCGAGCGGGATTGTGCTTTGGATTTGGATTTGGGCTTGGTTAGGCAAGCAAGCGAGGCTCCTGTTGCATTTGTCCCGCCTGTATCGATTGAGGACCGTCCGTTGCTGTGGATGGTAGTCAGGTCACAGACTTATTATCCTGAGCACATACTTGCTTATGGGAGTGGGAAGACTTGTTACTCTCTTATTATGGGTTCTGGTTCTTTCCGGGCTGGCTTTTAGGGGTGGGTATTAGGTGGAGGTCTAAGCACCATACTAAGATCAGGTCTCAGGTGTTGGGGGCTTGGAGTCCAAGTTTGGATAGGGACCTAGACCCCTTGACAGGAGTGGAACGGGTTGGTCTTGTTTGTGCCTAGGGTATAAGCGAGGCATGTGTTTCGGGGTACCCAGCTGGGATACATTGATTCACGAATCACCATTTCTATGAGACGGTACGACTTGGCTATGGTCTAGCACTATAGTAAGAACTGGAATATGGAAGATGGTAAAACGGTTCTGATTGCTTACCACCTGCTTGAAAGTAGCATAGGTGCTTACATAAAATGGTTAGTTAATGAACAAATGTTGACTGCTAATAAAATTGAATATAAGGATGCACTATTAGTAATGCTTCCCGCAAATGCAATAAACTAGCAAGCTAAATAAGCCTTGCATATCCTTGGAGTTTTTTATTTTCATCCTGCCGGATAAGTCTTGTTGAGTACAATCGAGTACTCAGGGTTGCAGGTGACAGGTGGATGCTAGAGCTGACTCTTGTGTGTGTAAACCTTCTGGTGGACTCAGAAAGGATTCCTTTTACGCTATGATCGTAGTGTTTATTTATAACCTTCACTAAAGGTTTTAAAAGAAAAGATGTCAAATCTGCTAGCATTTCTTGTATACAAATGTCCACTATGTTAATACTTCACCATGTCATTAAATTAATATTTATTTCCAATGTAACTATGATCATATGTTGTTCTCCGCTGCAAGATAAAAATGTGAACCTAAAATATATAAACTCTTTTACATATAAAACTAGCTTAATTCTGCTATTGCATTCAACTTATTTAAGTACTCTAATGTTGTAATAAAGTGATGTAAGAAATGGTTAAGAATGTTGTAAGCTTTATTCTCTCATTTATGATCCTGACGGAAGAATGTGGATTTTTGAGTTCTCCCTTGGGTGTGCTCGACGGAACGACACGATTTAGTGCACTCTCTTAGGTACTTAGTGTCTAATGGAAGACAAGTACTCTTAGGAGGGCATTAGATTAGGCGGTTCTGCCACACGGGGTCCCTCCCGGGCGAGAGCTTTGACGGTTTCTTTGCTAGTTTGCCTGAAAACTAGCTGGTTCTTCATCACACAAGCACATTAGTTATCCTTTGGTGGTTTGCTTGTAAACCTCTCCATTCTTCACCACAAAAGAGTGACATTCTTGCCGTGTTCTTTGGTCTGTAGCAGCCCGGACGTCCAATGCCCTTGCTGGTGTGTGATTTGGACCACATCCAACGTCAACATACTTTTTAGCGACTCTGCTGGGGAAGATTAGTTTGGCTATCTCTTATAGCCGATCTCTCTGACCTAGCCTTACTCCTCACTGATATATCTTTTTAGGTTCACTATTACCATTACATCTGGCCCAAAAGGCCGATCGCATCTGGTTTTGACCCCTTGTGATCTCGTTTGCGATTTTACAACAAGTTACGCTGCTTATTGGAAAATTCAGCAAGGCGGTCAAGTTCTAAATCATGGAGTACCAAGGTGATTCATCACAATTTTACTACAATCACCCAAAGGTACAACTTGCAAATGCATCTTATGATCCCAATAATTATTTTGCAAGTTCTATGAGCTCTCATGTTGATGTTGCTAGTCATAATGATACTCGATATGTTGCATCGGCTGATACTATTAACAATGTTCCTCATCATACACGTCATAATTATGGATATTATGGTCAAGAGCTGATGCATGTTGTAAATTCTTTGAGTTTTGATGCTACAAGCAGCATACAACATGTAAATCATTATTCATTGGCTATAAGTTCACAATATGTGGTTCCACCACAAGACATGCCAATGAATGAGAGAATTGGCTATAACAATGCTAATTATTTTGCCAATTGCTCTGAAAATTCAGCACCATATGCCAATGCTCCTATTCATAATTCGGCTTCATATGTTACTCCCAACTCAAGCCGAATTGATAAAATTTCAGCAAGGCATGCGAGTGCTAAAACTCATGATTTGGCTCCACATGGTGATATTAATTATAGCCTGTGGCAGAACCGCCCAAAATAGCACATTTTCGGAGGCGCTCATCTTCCACCAGACACTAAGCGCCCCGAAAGCAAGCTACATCGGATGATTCCGTCGAGCACACCCCAAGGGAGAACTCGAATAAAACATGTTTTTTCTCTAGGATCCAATAATGAGAATGAGTTTACAATACTTAATCTATTTCATACAACCAGAGTTCTTAGAAATACATTATTACAATACTAAGTTCAGAGTGCAGAATTTAAATAGCGGAATTACAATAAACATCTAACGGTAGAATACAAGGATCTGTTGGTGCCCACCAGAAGAATCCTCCAGACAACAAGTACTCTTCAAGCTGCACCTACAACAGGGGTAAATAAACCCTGAGTACACAACGTACTCGCAAGACTTACCCAACTAGTGAAAATAATTTTCTGACTCCAAAGGATATGATAAGCTTTATGGTTTGTTGGGTTTCCTTTTTGTGGAAAGCAATACTAGTAGTGAATCCTTATGTATTTTTCTTATTAGCAGTTATGATTAGTTCATTATCTAACCATTCTATGTAAGCACATGTTCTACTTTCAAGCAAGAGTTGAGCAAACAGATTCATTTCACCATCTATCATCTTCTAGTTCGTACTATGGTGCTAGAGTGTAGACAAGTTGTACCTAATTACCCGACGATTTGTGAATCAATGTGCCCAGCTGGGTACCCCAAAACACATGCCTCGCTTGTATCCTAGGCACAAGTAGGACTAACCCACCACTCTCCTATCAAGGGGTCTAGGTCCCCATCCAAACTTGGACTCCAAGCCCCCACACCTGAGTCCCGGACTCAGTGTGGTGCAGATCTCCACCATCCCCGCCTCCAATCAGTTAGTCCAAAAAGAGCCAAAACCCATGATAAGGGAGTAACGAGCCTTCCCTGCTCCTATAAACAAGTATGTGCTTAGGATAATAAGTCTATGACTTGACTAGAACCCAATGCAACGGCCGGTCCTTAACCGACACGGATAGAGAAAACAGTGTAACCAAGCTATGCCCCATTGGCCGTGGGATACAACCTCTTACACCCACCTAATGGAAACGGGGATCCCGATCTTTCATTAGGTAGAGGTAACTATCGTTGTGGCGGAGAATGACACACCGATCCGGCTTTAGATCGAAAGATCGAACCCTGCAATCTCAGCACCACAGCTCCTCTGGTTATCAACCAAGTCACGGACCAGGTTGACCTCGCCAAGAAGGCTAATCCCTGCCTGCGCAACAAAGAACACAAGCAAGAACAAGAAAGAAACAACCAAACTGTAGATGAATGATTAATCTCATGAAGTTGGGGTCTCACAAACCGATGAACGGCGAAACTGTTCTTGATAGAATAATCTAAGCAAAACCCAAACCCTAATAGAGGGGCAGTGGCTGTTTATGAAGACTCTAGGGTCATGCAAGACCCCTAGACGTGCCCCTAATGGGCCCAAACACGATACATGGTCCAACGGACCAAAAGACGGTGTTGCAGCACCCTGGCAGATTCTGGACGCTGACTTGTTTCGACGATTCCCATTGATTTTGAAGAGCTTTTGATGTGATACCACTTGAATTGGCTTCCTTATCAAATTAGCTTTCCATCCATATGTGGATCATCAAAAATGGAGTCTGGATGCATCCTGTGTGACCAGTTTAAGGCAGACTGGTCCTAGAGGCCGAGGCAGACTCGAAATTGTGTTGGACTAGGCCTCCGGTTCCTGTTGGACGTCCTTGCTGGTCATCTTCACCTCCACCACATCCTCTAAGTCCTTCATGACCCTCTCCAATGTTTCTAAGCAAGATAACATCATTAGGTAATAGTCTATTCTCATAAGTATAAAAAGGATCGCTTAAGAATGAGCTCACCTCTAAATTGAGTTGACGCATTCGAGCCTGGGTCATTGGACCTTGCATGACGGTTGGAGGATCAGTGGGTACATCCAAAGGAGTGATGTCCTCATCATCCTCCCCCTCTTGAAATAGAGTCGCCCTCGACTCAAGCTCATCTTCTTCTCCCAAATAAGGTTTCAAATCTGCAATGTTAAAGGTGGGACTAACCCCGAACTCGGGTGGCAACTCAAGTTTGTAGGCATTATCATTTATTTTCTCAATTATCTTATATGGACCAGCTACTCTTGGCATTAATTTAGACTTACGCAGCTCAGGAAATCTATCTTTTCTCAAATGTAACCAAACCAAATCACCCGGTTCAAGTTTAATCTCTTTTCTACCTTTACTACCAGCAATTCTATACTTTTCATTCATGCTTTCAATATTTGCTTTAGTTGTTTCGTGCAACTTACGAATAAAATCAGCACGCTCTCTAGCATCACTATATATTCTCTTAGTGGTAGGTAAAGGCAAAAGATCAATAGGAGCATGGGGGTTAAAACCATACACTACCTGAAAAGGACTTACCTTGGTGGTGGAATGTTCCGCACTATTATATGCAAACTCCACATGCGACAAACACTCTTCCCACATCTTCAAATTGCGCTTCAAAATTGCTCGCAACATGGTGGACAATGTTTGATTCACAATCTCAGTTTGCCCATCAGTTTGGGGAAGACATGTTGTAGAAAACAGCAGCTTGGTCCCCAATTTATTCCACAACGTGCGCCAAAAATGACTCAAGAATTTTGCATCACGATCTAAAACAATAGTAGAAGGCATACCATGCAAGCGAACGATTTCTTAAAAGAAAAGGTCAGCAATATGAACAACATCATCGCTCTTATGACAAGGAATAAAATGTGCCATCTTAGAAAAATGATCAACCACCACAAAAATGCTATCCCTCCCCCTCTTAGTCCTTGGCAAACCCAACACAAAATCCATAGATATATCGGCCCAAGGAGTAGAAGGAACAGGAAGAGGCATATACAAACCATGTGGGTTCAACCGCGACTTAGCTTTTTGACATGTAGCACACTGAGCCATGTACCGCTCTACATCTCGCCTCATTCTTGGCCAAAAGAAGTGTGTGGACAGCACCTCCTCCGTCTTCTTGGCACCAAAATGTCCCATCAATCCGCCTTCATGTACCTCCTGCAACAACAAAAGACGAACGGAACCAACTAGAATGCATAGGCGGTTAGCTCTAAACAAAAACCCATTATTGATCATAAACTTTTTCCATGTACGTCCCTCTCTACAATTAAGCAACACATCCTTAAAATCAGGATCAAGCGCATATTGTTCTTTAATTGATTGAAGACCAAAAATCCAACAATCAAGTTGGGACAGCAATGTATATCTTATAGACAAAGCATCAGCAATCACATTATCCTTCCCTTTCTTGTGTTTGATAATATAAGGAAAAGATTCAATAAATTCAACCCATTTAGCATGCCTACGATTTAGATTATTTTGAGAGCGAAGATACTTAAGCAATTCATGATCAGAATGAATAACAAATTCTTTAGGCCACAAATAATGATGCCACGTCTCTAAAGAACGAACAAGTGCATACAGTTCCTTATCATACGTGGAATAATTAAGAACAGGGCCATGCAATTTTTCACTAAAGTAAGCAATAGGTTTACCATCTTGCATCAAAACACCTCCAATGCCAACTCCACTAGCATCACATTCTAGCTCAAAAGTCTTACCAAAGTTTGGAAGTTGCAGCAATGGTGCATGTGTTGTCCTTCAAAGTGTCAAAGGACTCCTCATGTGCCTTTCCCCAATGGAACACCACTCCTTTCTTCATCAACTCATGCAACGGGGCAGCGATGGTGCTGAAATCTTTGATGAAGCGGCGGTAGAATCCTGCAAGACCAAGAAAACTCCTCACCTATGTGATGGTTTGGGGAACCGGCCAGCTCTTTATATCTTCAATTTTCATCTTGTCCACCTCAATTCCCTGTGGAGTTACAACATAGCCAAGAAAAGATGCACTTCTCAAGGTTACCAAATAAACGTGCATCACGTAAAGCATTAAAAAGAGCACGTAAGTGATCCATATGTTCATCAAAAGACTTGCTGTAAATCAATATATCATCAAAGTAAACTACCACAAAATGACCAATAAAAGCTCTTAAAACCCTATTCATTAAGCGCATGAAAGTGCTAGGTGCATTTGTCAAACCAAAAGGCATAACTAACCACTCATACAACCCGAATTTGGTTTTAAACGTAGTTTTCCATTCATCTCCAAGTTTCATTCTAATCTAGTGGTAGCCACTTCGCAAGTCAATCTTAGTGAAAATTATAGAACCACACAACTCATCAAGCATGTCGTCTAGCCTAGGAATAGGATGACGATACCGAATAGTAATATTATTGATGGCTCTACAATCAACACACATACGCCAAGTTCCATCTTTCTTAGGAACCAAAAGTACAGGAACGGCACAAGGACTAAGGCTTTCACGTACATACCCACGATCCAAAAGGTCTTGGACTTGCCGCTGAATTTCCTTAGTCTCCTCAGGATTGGTTCGATAGGCAGCACGGTTGGGCAAGGTTGCTCCCGTAATCAAATCAATTTGATGCTCTATTCCTCTCATAGGTGGCAGCCCAGGGGTATCTCAGCTAGAAAATGTCCTCATACTCCTGCAAAAGGTTAGTGACAGCAGGAGGCACTGAGCTAACAATATTATCAAACGAAAACATAGCTCATTTGCATACCAAAGCATAGCAAATATCATCATCAGAAATTTCAGCAAAGTCACATTTTGTTGCAAGCATAACACCACCCTTTAATTTAATTCCCTCAACCTTAGAAATAGATGTAGACTTATCCTTTTTAGGTGGGAAAATAGAATTAGCAACTTGCTGATTTTTAGATTGAACATCATTCAAACTAGCAGTGCGTTCTCTATCAGCTTGTACAATTTGAGCAGGGGTCAAAGGTACCAAAGTAATTTTCTTTCCTTTATGAACAAAAGTGTATTTATTACTTCTACCATGGTGTGTAGCATCATTATCGTGTTCCCAAGGACAACCCAATAAAAGTGAACAAGCTTGCATAGGTACCACATCACAATCAACAGAATCAGCATAAGAACCAATGGAAAATGAAACTCTGCAAGTTTGGATTACCTTTGCTTTACCAGAATCATTTAGCCACTGAATATGATATGGACATGGGTGTGGGCGTGTGCTCAAGCCAAGCTTCTTGACCAAATCAGAACTCACCAAATTGTTGCAGCTACCTCCATCAATAATGACATGTGCTCTACGGTTGCTAATGATGAAGAAAATCTGGAACAAGTTATGGCGTTGTAGTTTCTTAGGTTGCTGGACTTGTGAGCTGAGCACCCGCTGTACAATGATGCTCCTATAGGCCGCCGTGGCCTCGTCACCAAGGTCTTCGCCGTCCTCCTCATCTGCATCTCGGTCTTCTTTATCCTCAATGTCAGAGGTGCTGATGTAATCATCTTCTATAGCAATATATGCCCGCTGACTTGGATAGTCCTTCTGCACATGGCCAATGCCATGGCAGCGGTGGCACTGAATGTCCGAAGTGCGTCCCGTCGATACAACGGATGAGGCACTCTTGGTAGGCACCTGCAAAGAATTTTTTCCTGAATCTGAAGATTGTGTGGGAGGTGCCTTAGGTGTAGCAGAAACTCCAGAGGCTGTTGGTCGCTTGCTCGCTGGTGGAGGCGCCCAAAAAGTGGTTGGCTTGGTCAGCCTCGAAGATGGTGCTGAACGTGGCGTGTATGTGGTGCTGACCTTGCTCTTGCTCTGCTGTTCACGCCCCTGCAATTCCTTTTCTGCAAGCATAGCAAACTGAAACAACTGGTTGACAGTGTTAAATTCTTTATAATCAACAATGTCCTGAATCTCACGCCTCAAACCCGAATAAAAACGACAGATGGCATCTTTGTTCCCCTCCACAACACTACAGCGCATCAATCCCTTTTGGAGCTCACCATAGTAATCCTGTATAGATTTATCTCCTTGTTCTAAACGCATCAATTTCTTACGCAAGTCTTTATGATAAGAAGGGGGAACAAAACAATCATGCATAGCTACCTTAAGTTCTTCCCACGTACCAGGTAAAGCATCCTGTACAGCTAGCCCATTCCACCAAATAATGGCAAAATCCTTAAACTCACTAGTAGCTTGTCGAATCTCTCCATGCTGTTGCCAATGTTGAGTTCAATGAGTGCGTCAGTGACGGCCTTCCTAACGGCCTCATTTATCCTTTTTTGGGCATCCTCTACAACAGCTTGTAGTTGCTCTTAGCTGACACACTCGTTGAAACCCGTAGGATTGTTATCTCTAGTCTGTTCACCTCCTGCCAATGTAAACACAAAAAAACAGGAACAAATGGTGAAAGTTATCCCTAACAAATGACTACATGGTTGTAGTGGTGTCACTTTTCATAGCAAGTGGAAGCATCTTACCAAGCTCTTACAAAGTTCTTACCAACGCAAGTAGTGGGCGGTACAACTGGTGGCTGGTTTGTGATACCTGTGAGGCAGTGGTACCGAGATTGTGAGGCCCTTTTTCTGTACTGATCTGAAGAGTTTGTGGAGCTTGGAAGGCACACAAAAAGTAATATGTATATCTGGCACATAAGTCAGTAACAGAAAGTAATGCTGAATTATAGTCCAAAGTACTTGTTCTCGTTGCCGGTCTAAAAATGCTCCAAGTACCAGGTGTGTAACAAACAAGCAAGTATGGTGGATAGCAAGATGATAGGTGTGTGAAAAACAAGTATGGTGGATGGAATCAGCAACACAAATAAGGAACCAGACAGCACACGCAAACACAACTCAATTTGGTCTTCTCTATGTGCTCCTCTAGATATTGTTCCTCTTTTGCCCCTCTCTTTTTTTCTATTTTTTGGGGCTATTGTTGTTTTTTTGGGAAATTTTGACTATTTTATTTTATTTATTTTTTTGATATTTTTCATTTACTTAGGAGCACAAAAGAAGTAACCACATAAAATATGAGCTCAAACAAGTGTAAGACATGGCCTGTGGAATTTTCAGAAAACTTGCTCAAAATCGACAAAAACCTTGTGACCACGAAAAGAGGATCTTGTGATCACTTTTTAACCAATTTAAAATTTTTGAACCCCGACTTAGCGGGGGATGGACGGATCCAAAATTTTTTTCTGATCGATTTTGATATATGGAACGTCGAAATCGGAGTTCGTATGCGAAAACTAGACCAGTTTTAAGAATTGGCCTCGAATTAGAGGACAAAACAGGAATAATGTGCACAAAACTGGTCACAACAACAAAGATTTGATGGAAACGATGGGGAAAAACACACAAACTAAACTCTAACATGATGTAACCAGCAACAAGACCTCGACCAGGACACAAACTCAACACGACGGACTCTAAAACTGAAATATGCAAAGGCTATGGCGCGGAAGGTTTTAGGACAGGAAAAATGAGTATGGCACTGTACTATGGGACGAATGCGAAACACTCAAACTAGGGAATAAATGTGAACCTGACGGTATACCTTAGCTCTGATTACCACTTAATGGAAACAGGGATCCCGATCTTCCGTAAGGTAGAGGTAACTATCGTTGTGGCGGAGAATGACACACCGATCCGGCTTCAGATCGAAAGATCGAACCCTGCAATCTTAGCACCACAGCTCCTCTGGTTATCAACCAAGTCACAGACTAGGTTGACCTCACCAAGAAGGCTAATCCCTGCCTACGTAATGAAGAACACAAGCAAGAACAAGAAAGAACACAACCAAATTGCAGATGAATGATTAATCTCACGAAGTTGGGGTCTCACAAACCGATGAACGGCGAAACTATTCTTGATAGAATAATCTAAGCAAAACCTAAACCCTAATAGAGGGGCGGCGGCTGTTTATGAAGACTCTAGGGTCATGCAAGACCCCTGGAAGCGCCTCCTAATACCCATACCATATCCCTGCCCGGTCTCCATTTTCCTTTCTCCATTTTATTATAAGAGTGATAATAATAATCACCTATTGTGAGTAACGGCAGGTTACTCATGCTACCAAAAATCCTAAGCATAGTAGCTACTCGCACCTGTACTAGTAGGACTCATAGGACATATATATTTATGCAGGTGGTTTCCATAAAATGCCTGTAACATAAATGCACATCATAGATATATATATCCAGTGCTTATTCAAAATAAGAGTTATGCATCGGGGCTTGCTTTGGGCAGGCGCGGTGTCAAATCAGTTAGTTAGTGGCGGCTCCGGGACCTCCTCCTGCACAAGAATCTCCTCCTCGTACTCTTCAATCACATCCTCAAACTCATGATCTCCGATGGTCATGATCTTTGCCAACTCGTTCTCTACATGTATGCGATGATGATGCAACACTTAGCATTTTGGCAACAGCAACTCTTAAAATAAGAATACACAAGGTAAACTACTAAGCTAACTATCATTCCCATCAAACCAGCAGGGTTTCACCTAACAAGTGCTACTTAACAACTAAAATATATTCTTACTCTTATTAATGATTTACTATATACTAAAATAGGGAGTACTTAGCTACCATATTTCTCAACCTATTCTTAGGCTACAAAAATTACAGTGAGCACATAATAATACAATGAAGCTACTGTAAAATTTTCAAAGCTAAAGCTATCACCATTTTACCACAAAAATTCCTACAATATTTAACCTAATAATATTAAGCACTCAAATGATTTAATAGTTCCTGGTATCAACAAGTATATATATGAACTAAATACACTAACAGATAGAGCACAATTTTAGGAACTTAACAAAATTGGTTTCATAATTTTTGGATACCTACATGATTTTATATGATTTACCAAAGATCAACTTAGAAATACAAATGAAAAGCTATTTCTATTTTCCACGAAAAAGTTAAACTGATTTTGGCCCAACGTGGCGCAACACGCGCATGCGCTAGCGTAGGGCGGCCCACGCACGGAGGCGGCCCATGGCGAGGAAGCCCGCCCGCACTGGCATATTAACAAAAACGCCCCTAGACTACGAACAAAATAACCTGCAGTCCACATTACTATTCCTAGAGACAACACTTTTGCAAAAGAACTCTCGGACTTTTCTCCTCTTTATAATGGTGAGGCCCCTAGCCTTCCCCACGCGCTACGGCATGGCAAGCAGTGGCACTGGCACTTGCACCGGCCGCACAGGACCCCCACTGACCTATCTACGAGGCCAACGCTCACCTAGGGTTCGACACGAGATGATGGGCGACGGTTGCACGAGCCAAGACACTGTATAAGGACCTCTCCACAACGGCAAACACCCTGCGGTAATGGCGATGGTGTTCAGGTGAGCCGCAATAACAATCAAGGCGATAGGGTAGTGGGTGAGCAACGACAACTCACCAGTGACCTTTCCAAGAAGTTGGCTCGGTCGGAGATGACCCGAGCGAGGCTGGCCACGTGCGCGTCGCAAGGTGAACAGCGGACCGCAAAGGCATGGCCGTGTCAACGATGAGGAGGCAGCACTAGAGCTATGACTAGTGGGCACACAATGAAGAGGAAGCCATGGCAAGCTAGCGGTGCAGAGGAATTGATGAGAGGTGAAGTGATGGAGACTGGCCACGACGCGGGCAACGACGGGCCTTAACGGCACGGCGGTGGCAAGATTCCAAAATTGGAGCTTGGTGTGATGTGAGCCAAGGCGGGTGGGGTCGGCTAGAGAGGGGGCATGAAGGCGGAGATGCGAGCACGAGGAATTGATGAGAGGTGCTCACTCTCTGGCTTCACCGCGATGCGACACGACGACGGTGGAAAATAGAGGAGGAAAGAGGAAAAGAGAGAGACGGTGTTGCAGTGGGCTCAGCATCGTCCTTGCCTTGGGGGGATGCGAACAGCTAGACCGGGTGGCCCACGCACTGGTGCTATGGACAACGTGTGCCCGCGCCCGACCTGTGTGGCCTGCGCGCCGTAGTGCCATAAATGGCATGGCGACGGCGACTCACCCACGTGCGCGTGGTAGAGTGACACGCACATAGTCGACAATAGCGCAAAGGTGCAGCGAACCAGCGTGGATGCGACGACGATGCGACGGCAGCGGCAGCGTCGCGATGCGGGTAGCGTCGGCAGCGCGGACGCGGCGACACCCAAGACGGCAGTGCGACGTAGGGTAATGGGCACGGGATGGGATCAGTTGCCCGCTGTGACTAGCCTTAGTCAAGCCAAGGCAGCTCAACTAACCCAACGTGATGGCGCGACACGCGAGATGCGGGGTAGTAGTGGCTTACACGACGGCAACGCAGCGTGGGACGAGGCAGGCGGTGGCTCCATGCGGCGGGCCAGCGGCAGCTGAGCCCTGGCCAGGCTAGAGGCGGCCATGGCTGGCCGTGCACGGCAGTGCACGCACGCGTGACCAGGTGCACGCGTGGGGTGGCCACGCGGTGACCGCACCCACGGCGATAGACCGCTCGAGATAGTGACACGCATGAATTTTAAAGCGTTCGAGACGCCTAAACCGTTGATCCAATCCCCAAACCACTTTTGCTATACCTTAGAGGGTACATTAGGATACTAAAACAAGCCATAATACTGCCCTACTCCTTAACCCAATCTCTCACAATAAATTGCCAAACATAGCAGTGTCTAACTGTTGACAGACTTGAAAATTTCTAAGTTTTGAGCTGAATTTGATTTCCAATTGCAATTTCTAAGCTAGTGGAAATATTAGCTAGTTACATCATTTTTTGACCACAAGTATTTCATTGTCATCTACAAAGTTTACACTTCCAACTTTATTAAAGTAGCACACACATGTTCTATAGCATTTTTGCTTAATAAAAATTTGTTTTAAATCCTAAGTGATATAACATGACTTATCGAATCACTTTCGTTTCGCACTTTTGTTGATCGTTTTGAGTTATGAAAATTGATCTACACACTTTATTACATGCATTAACACATAAACATGATGCTCATGACATGTTTTAGTAAATGATTTACCATGTAACACTGAGGGTGTTACATAGCCGAATTAATGAAAATTCAGCAATGTGTGCACATGCAAACAATCATGATTTGACTTCATATGTTGCTCTCAAATTAAGCCGAATCGATGAAGATTTAGCCCATGCTAGGAATCCATATGGTTCCTATAAATGGAAGGTGGCCACTTATCATAGACCATACCCATTTTGTTATGATTACTTAGAAACTCCTAATGGTTGGTGGGTACCTGATTTTTATGAATTTAGTGATGAAGATGATAAAACCGCTATGGAACACATTAGTATATATCTCTCATAGATGGGTTTTGCTAGTAAAGTAGACTATATGAGAGTGCAGAATTTTTCTTTATCTCTTACTGGTATTGCCTTTGCATGGTTTACATCTTTGCCCCGGTGTACTATTGGTTCATGGTCTCAATTAGAAGAGCAATTCTATGAATATTTTGGAAAGACCGACGAGAAAAGGCCGATCGCAGTTGAGTCATCGGCTAAAACAGGATTGCTAGTGGGCTTGAAAGAAAGAATTGATTCGGATGTAAGCAAAGCTTTGGCTATAAAAGCCGAACAATACAATATCCTTTTCGAATCAATCATATATCAAGAAACAAGTCTTGCTATAGAAAAGCATGAGAAGCGCAAGGAAATAGCTGGACATGATTTTTCAAGAGCTAAAGGGGTTGTACACTTATCAAGTGATTACCGCATCATTGATGGAGATCAAGCCCCTACAAACAACAAAGGAGGGTTGCCTACCTGTTCAGAATTGGCTGAGCCAACTTCAAAGTCAGCTAAGCTGATTATTGCTTGCCCTGAGTTAGCTAGGTCGGCTTCCCAGTCGGCTAGGCCGACTGCCTCTACCGCCTACCCTTAGTCGCCTAGGCCAACCTCCTAGTCGGCCAAGCCGACTGCCCCTGCTGCTTTGCCTGCTAGCGCCCAAGTCGGTCTAGCCGGCTTCTAGTTGGCTAACCCAACTTCCTCTATTCCACTAGTTGTTGAGGTGCTTCCGAGTAATTTGACCCCTCTTGTTGATTGGTTTCAGGAGATGAAGAGCAACGTCATTCAAATCAAGGATATGCACTTCTCCAGCCTGATCAACAAGGCACAAGGTACAAGTACTTTAACAAACTCCCAATCTAGTCATATTATTTCAATTGCTACATCTATTAGCGATATTCTTGCTAGTAATTTTAAAAGGCCGATTGAGGAAGGTACTTTACTTGTTGATGATAACATAAATTCAGATTCTATCGGCCAATACATTGTTCCATATGGCAAGGCCGATAGTGGTAGTTTGTCAAAGCTAAAGCTTCCTAGAAGTAATTGCAAAGGTGTGGCCGAATGGATTGATATCAAATCTGATCCATTCGTATGCCTAGCTTTAAAGCTGACTCCACAAAAGAATCGGCTCAAGAAATCAAAGTACACCTTTGACTTTACTTTTTGTGATCATGTCTTTTGTCGAGTTCGTAAACTCAGGGTCCCTCGAGGACCGTCTTCCACGCCCGGGCTCGGCCCAGGAAAACAACATATATTTCATGGGCCAGCCCAAAGAACTAAAACATAGCGGGCCGGAAGGGAAGTCCGGTCGTCGACCGGAAGGTCTACCCTTAAGAACAGGCGCCCGCTCATCAACTACTTTGGCCCACCTTTCCGACCGGAGCACTCGCTTCAGGCACCAGTCGTCTCCAAGCAATCTCTCCAATCGGAAGGCTTGGCCCAAAACGCTGCTTCCTACTCTAACCCCGCGACTCCAACCCCGCGACTGGGGCTCGTGAGAAGCCTGCTCACCACTCTTCTCCGACCGACGCACTAAGAGCCGACTGAAGTCATCCGACCAGGGGCTTCCTGTTTGGAAGGAACCAGAAGACGTGCGAAGAAAGGCAAGGCATGGCTCACAAGTCAAAACCACTGTACCAGGGACCATACCCTACATGAAATAGTGCTCTACAGCCACCCTGACACAAAGTATTGTAGGGGCCGCTAGAAACTACCATATGGTAAGCCCCCCGCGTGTCTCTGGACATCGATCACGGTATGGGCTCCAATATTTCCCATACCGGATGAACATAGCGCGGCTCCTCACATGCCACTAGGCATCTAGAAGTATTTGTAGGTACCGGCATCCATCCTTCCTGAAGAAGATAGCTCTACCCCCCATGCACATCTGACATCCTACAGCGACATCGACAGTATTGGGGGGCTCCAACCACTATCCAGTTTTCAGCACCGTAGGCAGCAAGGCTTAGAAATATCTGTACTCTCTCCCTCTCACCTGTAAAAAGCCATCCCCTTCATCTATAAAAGGGGATACGCTCCCTCCAATGAGGCAAGATCAACTTCACAAAGCTCAGACTCACTAGATCGACATCAACCCCTTACAACCACAGGACCACCAAGTTCCGACCGCAACCCATCCGGTCGGAGCCATCCGAACCTCTTGTATACCCTCCTTTCTCCTTCTCGTTTGTAACCCCACTACAGACTTCAAGCACCTGGGCTCAGGAATAAAGTCACCAACCGACCCCGACTGGACGTAGGGCATGTTGCCTGAACCAGTATAAATCCTGTGTCATTGAGTGCTAGGCCACCTCCGATCACAATGTACAGCAAAACTACAAATATTTACTAGCTGGTCACTTTCTGCACCGACAGTTGGCGTCGTTCGTGGGGAAGACGCTATACGTTCAACACTTTTTTGGTAATCGGATGGCCCATTTCTCCGCCACCCCTGCCGTGGTGGGCTCGGGCGATACGATTCGCTTCGGCTCGTTGGAGTTCCCTACACTCTCGCCTGCCGGGATGCGGGTTCCACCCGTCTTCGAACCATCCTAGGCCTTCCGCTTCAGGAGCCTGGACTTCGTCGTCGACCGGCTCGGCGTACTCCACCTCCGCGAGGAAGCTCATGACCTGGCACCCATCGGAGGGACATCCTCCATCGACCCTGGGACGCGCGACTTCGATGGCATGGCATCTGCGCTTCATTCTAGGCAAACTCTCTGCTCAAACCCCGCTGTGAGTAATATACATGCTGTTATTTACTTACTACGCTCTATCTTCCGCCAAATATCTGGTGGGTTACCGTTGTCCCCGTTGCAGCCGCCATATGGCTGGTTCCCCTATGGCCTCGTGTCTTCCGCGGACGCATACGCCTGGGGACTCCAAAAGGTGCTGGCACCGCACCCTCTCGCGTCTGAGTTCATGGGGATGGCGAGCTCTGCTCCCACATGTTTCCTCGACATCATGGATGACGACGTCAGGAGCGACGGCTCCAGCATCGGTGATGTGGCATCTAGCCACCATCGGTCCTGGGAATACACTACGGTGGACGCCCTAGAATGGCAGCTAGGCGTAACGGAGTCCTTTCGGACCCATGCCCCACCGGGCCCTCACGTGGAGACCCCCGAGCTCACACGTGAGCATGGGGAGGATCTACGATGATAGTGGCCGCATCAGCCACCAACTGCACCAACATGCTCAGCGCACCACACTGCACCCCATGCGCATAGACCTGCGAGCGGCGCTCGGGGTTGCACCCGTCAGCCTCGGCGCAGCGCTCTGGTTCGGGGGACCGACCCCCCACAGTTCGCTCGGGCCAGTCAGATCGTTGCCACCATGGCAATGCTCCTGCGTGACTTGCTCGAGCCGAACGACCCTCGTGGACGGGCAATCCACCAGAACCTCCAGGCACTGTTGGAGACCACCGCCGTTCAACAGGCGGAGTACTCCGTATTGCGACACCAACTCGCGACCTCGCTCCCCGTCCGGGGAACAGGGACATAGCAGATGGGGCACTACACCCTGTCATCGTCTCAACCACCTGTTGTGGCACAAGAGGCCGCAACTGCTCCTCATCTTGACTTGATGACTGCCCCATGCCGACCGCCTATCTACGCGCGGCTCAGGCCGAACCAAGACACGCGCAGGGTCGACCGGAGTCCCAGCCCTAACAGTCTAGAACCACGGACCTTTGTTCAACACCCCCAGCAAGTGCCTTTTCTATCGCACCTCAACGGGGGCCGCGACAAAGGTAAGGCCAAGCGCCAGGATCAAGACGAGGGCCCCTCCACGCAGAGGGAAAAAAAGAACAGAAAGGATCACCGCCAACTGGCTAACTTCGCGTCGGTCGCCATAGCCGATCACACGGGCACGCAGCCCCAGCAAGACCCTCCGAGCCACTTCCATGATCTCATGGAGAGCCCATGCACCAACCACAACTATCCCGTCAACCATCTCTACAAGGACAGCTAGCTCCTCAGGCGCCTGCTGAGGTAGGCCGGCAGGCCAAAGGAAGAAAAGGCGAGGAGGCAGCGACCGAAGAAGGGGGCGTAGCGGACAAGGATCCAGACGACTGGAGCATGAAGGGATCGAACCGGAAGCCTACCGACTGAAGGACAACGATGATAATGCTCTCTCCGATGTCCTTGGAACAGCTATGTCTTTTCTTCTTTTCCTAAGTTTCAGTCTTACCTTTACTTAGCGAACGCTCCTATAAGAGCACCCTGACCCGAACACTTTTCGGCTCGGGGCGTTCGGGGGCTCCACTAGGGGGCTCTACTGCCCCTTTGTTTTTGTTTTTACCTTAAGTACTCTTTTGGTTTTGTATGAAGAAACTCCTTCCTACCTGAACAAAAGGGTAGTTTGTTCCTTTGTTTTACCTTACATAACTTTGCTTTGGAACATTTCGACTGATTGCACCCTGCCTTTTCCTATGGCTCCGACCGGCTGAGCCTCGCGGGCCACGCCCCGGGCTCGCAAAGTTGCGACCTACGGAACAAACGGGTAGGTACGAGATAGAAAGAAGTTTAAAACAAAATTATGCTAAGGGAGAACTAAGGAACGAAAGGGAACAAGCTTCCTTGAATGGAGCAACTCCATCACAAAAACAAAAACCGATTGCAGTCATTAAAACACACACACGAACAGCTCGGTGAGCTCGGACACCACGGCGTGCCCTTGTCCACCAAAAATTTCCTAGAGCTGGTGCTCCCGGAAGTCCCAGAGAATGAACCTTGCCTTCGACTGGTCCTTGGGGAAGGGCCACTCCAGGTCACCCTCCGATGAACCGCCGGAGGGCCCAGCCTCCAACCGGACCATCGCCAGCTCCCGCGGCGACACCGGCGGATCCGCCATGGTATCCGCCTCATTGTCAGATGGGATCTCCACCACCATGTTCACAAGAGACGCCGCCTGGCGTCCCAACTCCGCTCTGGCCACACTTCCCTCCTGTGACTTCGGCTCCGATGGCAGGGATGGGGTGTGCAGCCCTCCACCCGATGCGGTGGGGAGCTCGCCCCCCTCGTCTCCTCCACCGTGATCGATGGAGGAGGGGCCGCAAGGGTTACCTCCGCCACCGGCATCGGGATCGCTGCCAACAACATCGCCGCCGCTGTCACATTACCAGCAGCCGCCCCGGGGAACACCACCCCTAGGAGGGAAGGGTTTGCCGCTGCCACCCTGCTGCCCCCCTCGCTCGCCGTGACGTGCTGCAGAGTGGGCCTCCAAACCTCCTGCATGGAGGCCGGGGTGATACTCAACTCCGGCGTCCCCCGGCCGCTGACAAAAATCATGGGTAAGCCGCCCTCCAAAAAGACTCGACCATCAAAAGTCAAAGAAGCAACAAAAAGAAACATACCGAGTGGCGAGCGGCACTACTCTGAAGACCGTCTCCGACGCTGGACTCATAGGACGAGGAGCGCTCCCAGACCATGACCTATGCCCCCTCACTTCAGACAGGGCTGGAGTCGTCCCAACCCGCTCCTGCTCGGCCTGCGGGTCGCTACGACCTCCGGCTCGGGGCTCCTCAACCGGAGCAGCGGGCGGGGCATCCCCTGACTCCGAGTCATGCATCGACCGAGCGCCAGTCCACCCCTCGGACCACCTGGACTGCTCGACCACGCCCGCGGCAGGCGGGGCCTCCTCCGGCCGCAAGTTCAGCGTTGGCACCGGTCCTGTCACCGCATAGTCGCTGGGCCACCCCTCGGACCACCCGGCCCGTCCAGCCGCATCCGCCACAAGCAGCGACGGAGCTGGTAACGCCGTCGAGGGGCGTGGTGACCGTGCTCGCTTCACCGCTCGCTTGCCGGTGACGTTCGCGCTAGCCGCACGCTTCCTCGACGTAGGAACCTCCGCGCGCCACGCAGCCTCCTGCTCCTCGCCAACAAACGTTGCCGCAGGGTCACGACACACCATCGAGGTCACAACGACCTCTCGACTCTCCTCCTCGTTGGAGAAGGCCATGTCATCCAGATCTGTAAGATCATCCGACGCGAGTTCCGACTCGACGTCGCTCACACGTTCCTCGGCCCTCATGCGTCGAGCGACCTCCTTCTTCTCTTCCTTCTGCTAAACCTCCTTGGTTTTCTTCTTTCAGGCGTCTGCTGCCTCCTTCTAGGTGGCCTGCTGGGCCCAGCCTGCCGCCCCCTTGCGAAGGTGCGGTCAAGACTTGTACCTCCCATGCCCCTACGGAACGAACGAACCGAAATAAAAAAAGAAGAGGGGCAGAGGAAAAAGCACGAGCAAAGTGAGGGAACATACCAGCGAGGGCACGATCGAGGCATTAAATGGTATGGGTTTTCCCACCACTGTCTTGTTAGGCCTCAGCTGTAGCACTCGGCCGACACAACTCCAGATCTCATCGTCCGGCAGCTCCTCCGGCGATGCTCGATCGGGGTCTGACCGGCCGTCGTACTTCCACATCGGGTGCGTCCTCTCCGCCAACGGCGTGACCCGGCAGCGGTAAAGGGTGTGGAACACCCACACCCCATCAAGGCCATCCCTTACGAGCTTCTGTAGCTCCTCCTCGATGGCCTCCACCTTGTGCCTCTCCATGTGGGTGCAGCCCCACGACCAACTCTTCTGCTTCACTAGCCTTCCGCTGGAAAACGCCGGAAACGGCGCCCTCGCTGGATTCATAATGTAGAACCACTCCCCATGCCATCTCTGGTTGGAGTCACATGGGGAGTATGCGGGATATGATCCTCCCACGCGCGGCTTTTGCTGCAGGGCAAAGCCTCCGACCAGAGCGATCTCGGCCAAACTCCAGTCCGCCATGGCCCTCCCAGAGAAGAAGAGCCGGAAGACGTCCACGTGCGGCTCCATCCCGAGGAAGGCCTCGCAGACGGTGACAAAGCCAGCGATGTGTAGCACCCCCATCGGGTTGAGGTGATGTAGTTCCAGACCCCACTCGTTGAGGAGCCAGCGTAGGAACCAGTGCACGGGGTATCCTAATCCACGCTCGTGGAAGGTAAGGAAATACACCACCTCATTGGTACGAGGTTACGGTAACTCCTCCTTCCCAAGGACCCTCCAGTGCGCCACCTCCTACAGTGGCAGGAACCCCTTCACAACAAACGCCTCCAGCACTGACTCCCTCACGGTAGACGACCTCTAGTCCAACATTTTGTGAGTACCTCTCTTCTCTCCCTTGCTCTCTCCCCTTCTTTCCTAGAAACCTCCGTAGCTCTCGGGAATGCTCACAGCAAAGAGGAGGAGAGAAGGCGGCGGCAGACGAAGAATAGGCAAGAGAGCGGAACGAAAACCCCCTTCCCTCTCCTACTTAAGGAAAAGGGTGCGGCGGTTACAGAGGGATGCACCGATCAGGAAAGCCAGAACGACGGGGCAAGATTTTTCTCTTTCCTTCATTTAATGCAGATAAGACGTGCCCTGCTTGATGGAACGGCTCCTGATCGGACGGGACATGGCCTGGCCATGGCCCACCACTACCGCACGATCAACCACTACCACATGACAGGCGTAGGAACCGAAGCGCCACCACACGCAGGTGGCTCCCCACTTCCCCAGGCCAGACCTAAAGGAACCAGAACAATAGGTAAGGATAGACACCGACTGATAGGTAAGGAAGCGAAGGGGCACCCCATGTAGGCCACGCCGACTCTGTCGCGGACGACGAGCACGGGTCCCGGTTGGATATTTCCGACTGAAGCTCTCCGAACCCCATCACCCAGGTCGTCAGAGTCCCGGTCGGATGTCTCCGACTGGAGCTCTCCGATTCCCGTCTTTCAGGTCACCAAGGTGATCATGTGTTCGTTAAAACAAAACTGTTCACACAAGGGCTAACCCAGGATTGACAAAGCATAGGTCTCGGTCAGACGTCTCCAACTGGAGCTCTCCGAACCTCATCACTCCAGTCGTCAAGGCAAGACCTGGAGAGATCCAACAGCAAGATCTCCACCAAGAGAGATCAACCGGCCTCCTGAGTCGATTGATTCACTCAGGATAAGCACCGGGACATAGGTAGGAAGCGAAGGGATGCCCCATGTAGGCCACGCCGACTCCATCACGAATGACGAGCTCGGGTCCCGGTCGGGCATTTCCAACTGAAGCTCTCCGAGCCCTGTCACTCAAAACTACCAAAGGTAAACACTGTAAAACCCTCTCTATTTCTTTATAATCATTTCATACATCCATACGCGCATTTCATACCATACGCCTGAATCCCTCGGACGGTTAGGGCATGAACCGCCTAGGGGCTCGGGAACTAAGCATCGCACGTGCAGCGAAATGCACTAGAACGCTTCGTGTTGCGCCACGAAGCGGTGGCTTGCCTCATTCGACATGAGCAACCAAACAGAGCCAGGGGAGAAAACCGTAGATGAGCACCGTGCGGCCTTCGCCCGATCTGGCAAACCGGGTCATCTCAACCTTCTCGTTCTATCCTGAACCTCTCGCCAGACCCATAGAATCCCCATCGAGGGGAGGCTATTAGGCCACCGGGTCGCTCTTCGGAACGACCTAGGCATCTACCGGGTTGCAGGTAAAGGAGTAGTGGAATGCCACAAGAGGGCTATGCCGACCCCGTCATGAATGACGGACCTAGATTCCGCTCGATCAAACCCGTTAGCGAGCTCACCGAGCTAGTCTTTGAGCCTAAGCGATCAGGACAGGCGACGAAACTCAGCCCCTCCGGTTGTGAGGAACCGGATGGGGTAGCGCAAAACAACTCACAACCCCCACGAAGGCCCAACAAGGCTCGGGGGCTTAAATGCCATGGGACCGCGACTCCGAACTCGTGTTGACGGGATAGGCGACATCCAGCTACGGCTCTTGGGACCACGACTCCTAAACTCGTGTCGACATGATCGGCGACATCTGGCTACGGCTCTTGGGACCGCGACTCCTAAACTCGCGTCGACGGGATAGGCGACATCCGGCTACGACTCCTGGGACCACGACTCCTAAACTCACGTAACGGCTTCAGATGGCTTCACTAACTAAAAACTAACTCTCTCGATCCACGGCGAGCACCGACGCCTGGGTCTACTTGTGACTCCACCTTACCCGATCCCACGGTGCGCACCGACACCAAAGATTGAACTCTATTACATCCAAAACTAAACTTCCTCGCCCGATCCCCGGTGCGCACCGACGCCGGGATCAATAAGTTATGTCTCAATCCAATCCCCGCGCTTAAAAAACACCTCAGCTGCACAACGACGCCATGGTTAAACAAAATCATGTCTTAAAACTCAAAACACGCGCACCCACAGACACAACAAAAAACCCCTAGCCGGTTCTGCCCGAACCACCCGGGGGCTCGGGGGCTACACCCGCGGGTGCGCTCGCGCCACCCGCCAGCAAGACAAAAAACCCCCCGGACGATTCGGCTCGAATCGCCCAGGAGCTCGGGGGCTCCTGTTAGGTTCGTAAACCTGGGGTCCCTCGAGGACTGTCTTCCACGCCCGGGCTCAGCCCAAGAAAACAACATATATTTCATGGGCCAACCCAAGGAACTAAAACACAGTGGGCCGGAAGGGAAGTCCGGTCGTCGACCGGAAGGTCTACCCTTAAGAACAGGTGCCCGCTCGTCAACTACTTCGGCCCACCTCTCTGACTGGAGCACTCGCTTCAGGCACCAGCCGTCTCCAAGCAATCTTTCCAATCAAAAGGCTTGGCCCAAAACGCTGCTTCCTACTCCGGCCCCGTGACTCCGACCCCGCGACCGGGGCTTGTGGGAAGCCTGCTCACCGCTCTTCTCCGACTGATGCACTGAGAGACGACTGGAGTCATCCGATCGGGGGCTTCCCATTCGGAAGGAACCAGAAGACGTGCGAAGAAAGGCAAGGCATGGCTCACAAGTCAAAACCACTGTACCAGGGACCATACCCTACACGAAACAGTGCTCTGCAGCCACCCTGACACAAAGTATTGTAGGGGCCGCTAGAAACTCCTATATGGTAAGCCCCCCGCGTGTCTCTGGACATCAATCGTGGTATGGGCTCCAGGATTTGCCATACCGGATGAACATAGCACGGTTCCTCACATGCCACTAGGCATCTAGAAGTATTTGCAGGTACCGGCGTCCATCCTTCCTGAAGAAGATAGCTTGACCCCCCGTGCACATCTGACATCCTACAGCGACAACGACAGTGTTGGGGGGCTCCAGCCACTATCCAGTTTTCATCACCGTAGGTAGCAAGGCTTAGAAATATCTATACTCTCTCCCTCTCACCTATAAAAAGCCATCCCCTTCATCTATAAAAGGGGATGCGCTCCCTCCAACGGGGGAAGATCGACTTCACAAAGCTCAGACTCACTAGATCGACATCAACCCCTTACAACCACAGGACCACCAAGTTCCGACCGTAACCCATCCGGTCAGAGCCATCCGAACCTCTTGTATACCCTCCTTTCTCCTTCTCGTTTGTAACCCCACTACAGACTTCGAGCACCTGGGCTCAGGAATAAAGTCACCAACCGACCCCGACTGGACGTAGGGCACGTTGCCTGAACCAGTATAAATCCTATGTCATTGAGTGCTAGGCCACCTCCGATCACAACGTACAGCAAAACTACAAATATTTACTAGTTGGTCACTTTCTGCACCGACATCTTTGATGTCTTGCTCAAGAATAATTTTATTAGAATCATGGATCACAATACTTTGCCATCTGTTCAAAATTTAGAAGAGCTTATGTATTGCAAATGGCATAACTCATCTGATCATAATACTTCTAATTGCAATGTATTTTGTCAAGTGATCCAATCAACCATTGATAAAGGACGATTGAGATTTTCTAAAGCTCAGCACATGGACCAATTGGATTTAGTTAGTCTTGATGGCAAACAGGTTTTGAATCGGCTTACATTAGATGATTCACTCAAAGCTCAAGGCTCAAATGCCCAAGAGAGAGATGTGGAGCCCTCAAGTGAAGACAAGGTTGTTGTCCATGAATTGCAAATTGAAGATACTCAAGAGGACAACAATGTTATCACAATTTCAGAAGACACTAGGGCAGGTGAAATCTCTCCAACTAAAGCAAAAGCTGATTGATCTCATTGAGCAAGGGGAATTGGCTAAGGATCCTCCTCTGGAGCGTGTATGCCAAGATAGGGAGAAGAAGGAGGATGCTCATAAAGCTAATGGAGGTAAAGGCCATGACAAACAAAGAAGTAGAAGGCCAAAGCTCAGCTTTGAGGAACTTCTAGCTAAATATGAGAAGATAGGAGAAGCAAATGTCACCAATAGGCCAAAAAAAATCCAATCATCTAAATTGCCTCCAAAGCGCAAGTCTTAAGAGTGGAATCGGCAAGGAGATAGATCTCACGTAGCAGCAACATATTCTCATTTTGAGTAGCCAATTCCCATGTCATATGGACCACAACCCACCTATTTTTATCCTTATTCATCTAGGGGCTGGTTTGATGAAGAGGCACATGTTCCACCATATTTTAGGCTAGAATATGTACAGTATGCAGCTCCTAGATATTTAGAGAGATCATCATCTTGTAAAGACCATTTTGATCAAAATAGGTCTGGAGCTTAACCAAAGAAGAAAGCGGTAAAGCAAGTTTACCGCGTGAAATATGATGGCCGAAAGAAGAAGAGTTCAGATCTGAATTCAACTATTGAAAAGACGATTACATTGCTAAAAAATCCGGCAATTGATGGCAAAGAAGTGGGGAAATCATCTATTGATATTCTAGGTGCCAAATCTGAACAAAAGAAGGTGGGAGTGCCCAAAATCAAGAAAGATTTACCACTGTCCAAAACAGAAATAAAACCAATATGCTCAATCGGTTTACCAAAGTGGCAAGAAAACAAGCTACAAAAGCTTAGTGCGGAGAAGCTAAAAGAAAAAGGCTTGGCATGGGTTTCCAAAAGCAAGTATTCAAGCTCAAAAGGATGATGTTTAAGCAAGTGGTGCAACAAAGGTAAATGAGAGAAGGAGATTTAAGAAATAATTACCAAGTTGGAGGTTTACACCAAATCATCAAAATCATTGGTCATGGCATCATCCATACTCTCTGCCTATGCCTTTGTGCAATTCATCACCTGGTATGCATGGTTAACCCTCAGCTCATTAGTTTGATCCTTGGTATGGATCTTTATGTTATGGAGGTTTATCAAATTATTTTGCTTACCGATGATCAAGAGCTGAAATATTTATTTTGGTTATGTATACTCGTGTGGATGAATTCATATGGCCAATATTTTGATATTGCCCTTAGCATAAAAACATAGCCGATGAATACTTGCAACCATCGTGCTATTAGAAGAGCCCCCATGTAATTTACTTTGATGGCTTTTAGGCCCGGGGGGCATGATATATGCATTTTGATTTACTTCATGGAGTGACAATATGATTAATCGGCTTGCAAATAAGATCAAGGTGTAGGCATAATCATTATTTATCACAATGGTGTTGTTTGAGACATCAAGCCAATTAAAATTATATTTGCACCAACATTTGAGCCAAATGTGAAGTTTTCTTATTCGGCTTGGCCATATTGCAATCCATGGGGTATGACATGTTGAAGCCTCTGGTGATTCTTTGCTAGTAGTGCAGCAAGTTGCTAGTGAATTTCAATGTTTAGAGGGATCACTAGGAGCTTGTCTTAATCTTGCCTTGATATTATTGACTATTTTGCCAAATTCCGAATCCAGCATATTTCGAGGCATGAAAATCAAAAGGCCAACATGTTAACTCAACAAGTATATGGCTATGACGTCAGTGGACATAATTTTCATATTCAAGAACAACCGATGCATAAAAATTTTAATTTTTCCCGTACAGGTGCAGACCAGTTGGCTCAGCCGACTCCCCCTTTGGTCTGGCCAAGTTGGGTAGGCTGACTACCCTAATCGACTAGGCCGACTCCACCAAGTCGTCTAAGCTAACTGCTCTAGTCGGCTCAGGCGACTCCCCTATGACCAGCTCGGTCAATTCGCCCGAAAAGCTACCAAATCGGCCCAACGCAACTTCCAGTGATGTTGGGGCCGATTTAGAAGATTGGAGGGCTCCCTTGTTGAGATATCTACATGATCCAAGTGCCAAAATTGATAAAAGTGTTTGGCGGAGCGCTTTCAAATATGTGTTACATAATAATGAGCTCTATCGGAAAACCGTTGAAGACTTGCTGCTTAAGTGCTTGGGATCATATCAGACAAGAGTGGCTATGGGAGAAGTCCATGAAGGCATTTGTGGTACGCATCAATTGGCCCCAAAGATGAAGTAGTTATTGTGCAGAGCTGGTTTCTATTGGCCTACTATGATGGCCGATTATTTTTGTTACTACAACGGTTGCGAAGAGTGCCAGAAGTTTGGAAATATTCAGCTTGTGCCTGCTGCTATGCTTTATCCTATCATCAAACCATGGCCTTTTCATGGGTGAGGGCAGACGTCATTGGCCAAATACATCCTCCATCTTCAAAGGAACACCGTTTTGTGTTGGTTGCTATGGATTACTTTGCAAAGTGGACCGAAGCAGTTCCTTTGAAGAATATGACACACAAGGAGGTGATTGAGTTTATCACTGAGCATATTATCCATAGATTCGGCATCTCTCAAACATTAACTACAGATCAAGGGACATCATCTGTGTCTAAGGAGGTGAGGGAATTTGCCAAATTATATAAGATTAAGTTGCTTAATTCATCTCCATACCATGCTCAAGCTAATGGTTAGGCTGAGTCTAGTAATAAGACTTTGATCAAGCTTATCAAAAAGAAGATTGAGGAAAATCCAAGGAGGTGGCATGATGTTTTGTCTGAAGCTCTATGGGCACATCACATTTCAAGGCATGGTGCCACAAAAATTACTCTTTTTGAGTTGGTATATGGTCAAGAGGCCGTGTTGCCCGTTGAAGTAAATTTGGATGTGTATAGACTTGCAAAACAAAATGATTTATCTGCTGTTATGTATCATGATTTGATGATGGATAATATCGATGAGGTGACTGATGTAAGATTAAAAGCTCTCAAGGAAATAGAGAAAGACAAAGCTCGAGTTGCCAAGGCATACAAAAAGAAAGTCAAGAGTAAATCCTTTCAAGTGGGAGAATTAGTGTGGAAAACCATACTACCAATTGGATCGAAGAGCAATCAGTTTGGCAAGTGGTCACCAAACTGGAAGGGTCCTTACAAAGTGATCAAAGTCATATTCGAAAATTCTTATATTCTAGAGACATTACAAGGTGAATGTCTCACAAGAGCAATCAACGGGAGGTATTTGAAAAAGTACTTTCCAAGTGTTTGGCAAGAAGCCTAAGTGCTCTCCAAGCAATGGCCGATACATGTATCGCTCTTAGATCAAAAAATGGCTAATGTATACATCACCCTTAGTTACTGAGCAGCCGATGAGATGGGTATCGTCGCTGTTTGGTTTTGTTTTGACAAGTGTTTTTAGGTTCATCCATCATTCACCTAAAAATAGGAGGGCATATGTTGACAACCAAAATTGTCTATTTTGTAAAGTTGTCAAAATGTGGAACAGACTTCACCGTTGCGTTTCTCTCACTAAAACGGTCAAAAAAACATATATGAAACGTCTAATTCGGAGTCCGGATGAAAGAGTTATGCCCCCGGAAAGATGCTCTGTTGTCGGGAGTTCCGACAGGTGTCGGGACTTCTGGGAAGCCTGAAGGAACCTGCTTGGGTGTCTGGGGTTATCCACACGCCGAGAGTTCCGACAAAGGTCAGAAGTTCCGACCCAAGTCGGGACTTCCGACAGACCTAACAAAAAACCCTGTTCGGATCTGGCCTTTTGGATTCCGATCCGAACTATTCCAAACTCATGGAAAACTTGGAAAATAAGGCTTGGAGAGATTTTCTGCTGGGATAAGACCACCCCCTCTATATATATGAGAGGATCATGGCCGATTGAGTTTCCATCTATCCAATCGACAAACAAATCAATCTACTACCTCTACTCCAACCCTTCTACCCTCTTCTTCAACATCCATGTTGTTCATCCCTTGATCCACGATCAAGGAGGCGCCCTAGGCTTGCCGGCCGACCTAGGGCAACCCGGCGACGTCCTTGCCCTGACGGGGTCCCTTTCGGACGAGAGCTTCGACGGTTTCTTTGCTAGTTTACTTGAAAACTAGCCGTTTTTTCGTCACGCAAGCACGTTGGTTATCCTTTGGTGGTTTGCTTGTAAACCTCTCCGTTCTTCACCACGAAACAATGACATTCTTGCTGCGTTCTTCGGTCCATAGCGGCCCGAACGTCCAATGCCCTTGCTGGTGTGTGATTTGGACCACATCCATCGTCAACACGTTTATATTAGCAGCGAGATATGAATGCCCCTATCTGAACTTTTTTCAGTTTGACATTCTATTTTGCTATATCATGTACATATACAGGATCACAACTTGTATAGATTAGTTCATTGTCAGAAAAATATCACAAAGTCAAAAACCATACACCATGTTCGCTTGATCGTATCAGACATGTTTATCAGCCATGATACAGTATTTTTCTCTCATAACAAAACAGCATCAGTCGGCTTATAAACCACATAAACGATCAAGCGAACAAGACGATAGTCTTTGTTTGGACTTTAATTACAGAAAAATGCTGATAGATCCCATCCCAATAGAATAATAAATCAATTAACATTTTTCAAAAAGGGTACATAAAGTATATATATATATGGAAAATTCAGTCAGTAGTTGACAAACCCAATCGATTTGGAACAGGAACGTATTCATTGCTTATTTGTACAATTTGAGTCTTTATATGCAAAATTCACATCCTGGGAGTCACAAAATGTTGCAAATTCCTTATCCATGTATATATCAGGGGTCGGGAACAACTGGTGGAGCAACAAGCAATTAAGCTGGACAAATGTTGAGGCCGGCCGGCCGGCCTGATTACAAGCTTGTCTCATGTGTAGGCCTCTCAGAGATTGTTTGCATTAACGTCTGAGCATATGTCATTTATTTGGCTGGATTAAACCTACTACAGTACATCCTATATACAAAGGACAGAAGAGTACGGGGTGTTTGGTTAAAATTTATGTCACATCGAATATTTAGGTATTAATAAAGAGCATTAAATATAGATTAATTACAAAACCAATTATATAGATGGAGGCTAATTTACGAGACGATTTTTTAAGCCTAATTAATCTATCATTAGCACATGTTTACTGTAGCACTACGTTGTCAAATCATGGACTAATTAGGCTTAAAAGATTTGTCTCGTAAATTAGTCGCAAGTTGTATAATTAGTTTCGTAATTAGTCTATATTTAATACTTCATACATGTGTCTAAATATTCGATGTGACAGAAATTTTAGATGTCCCCGTAAACAAACATGGCCTACGTCCCTAAAGATGAGATCGAGAACGCCATTATTGCTGTTTTTGGACGTACTACGGGCCGGGTAGAATAAACCTTTACCGATCAGTGCTGCAATTTTGTGTTTACATTTGTTCAGGATGCATGTGTGCAGTACAGTGAAGTGATTGGACGGAAAGAGCAGAGGTAAGAGGATCACGGAAAGAGCAGAGGTAAGAGGATCACTCTGCTATGAAACTTAGCTGAAAAATACCGTTTCGACTAAATTATTGTGAAAGAAAAATACTGAAAAAAACCCAAACAAACCGAATATAGAGTAAGCCGAACATGACCCACGAGTATCTGAATGAAGCCTACGTTTGCCAAATACAAGTACGAAATAGTTTGCTACTCCACTAGCGTATATATGTTGACCAGATTCGGTTTGTTCCTAAAGTTTTTGGCAGGATTCCACTGTTTGTCTCAGGACCTGTTCTCGTTCATTCTCTGCCAAACTTTCATGATTTCATCCAGTCCCTAGGCTATAAGTATATATCTAGGCCTTATTTACATTGCCTCAAAATTTCAAGTTTTTTCACTCTCTCTTCATCACATCAATTTTTGGACGCATGCATGGAGCATTAAATGTAGGTAAAAAAAATAACTAATTGCACAGTTTGGTTGTAAATCACGAGACGAATCTTTTGAGCCTAGTTAGTCCATGATCGAACAAAGTTTGTCAAATACAAACGAAACATGCTACAATGTCCAGATTATAAAAATTTGCAATCTAAACAAGGCCATAGTAGTATATTTGGGCATGCACAGCAGGTGACAGCTTATATTCAGCCAAAATGCACTAACGACATTGTTGTATGTTTTGTGGCCAGGAGAGCACATCTAGTCTAGTCTAGCTAGCTATAGTTTGGCGTAGTACAAGTCACCTCTGAATTCGTGGACGACTGGATGCGGCCCCTCTGAACTCTGTTTTGCCATAGCACTCTGTGTTGCATCATGCAGTACAAATCACCTGCTGTTAATCTTTTCTCCTTTTTTTAGAAAATAAAAAATCACACATATATTAGTTTGGTTTAGAGGTTTCGCGTTTTCACCCCACAAGACACTTTGCTGCAAAAGCCCACCTCGGTCGTCTTGGTGTAAAAAATGCCTTCATCACATACGCCACCTCGATCATGAAAGACTTCCTAGTCCTAGCCTAGGCGAGGGAGTGGTGACGACGATCGACAACAGCGAGAGAGGCGGTCGTATACCATCAAGGAATTACCATTACATCCTCAAGAATAAAATTTAAACTTTAAAAATATTCTTTCTCGATTAAATGGCTAGTGAATAAAATAAATGAAAGTACTAGAAGTACCGGATGGTACTTTTCCAACCATTAAAAAAAAACTCTTATTTTAAAGCTATCTAACATTCGTTTCATTTTCTTTCGGGGTGGCCAAAAATACATTTTATAACCAAAACATTTAGATCATCTCCACCTGATTTCTCGTATTGCATCTTCAATAGGTTGCTTTTAAGAGAGTATTCTAAATTGGGTTTAAGATATAGGAGAGTACTGTTGGAGCAGATTACTTAAAACTTGGCTCATGTATTTTTTTTAAGTATATCGAGAGTAGGTTGTCTCCTTTATTTAGGAGAGATGATGCTTCTTTTAAGAGACCTCTTAAAAAATATAGATATATAGGAGATAAGATAAGAGATTTGTGAACTGAACGTTTGCTCAGCTGGTTGAGTTTCTTATGGTGAAACTTATCTACTTGGGTTCAGGTCATCAACTTAACATGAGTGCATGCTCGTATTTTTCTAGATTTATTCTAATATTTAACCCGTGGTGCTCCTTTAGGTATATGAGATTTGATAGGATATCATGTGGTGTTCCTTCATCTCCCAAAACACTACTTTTTAGGTATATGAGATCCGATATGTTAAAAGAGCGTGGAGATGCTCTTAGCCCCATTTGGCATAGCTCTGTACTTGTGAAGCATATTTTTTGCTTCAGCTCCACGAGCACTTGCCCTTGTGAACTGAAATTGTATAAATCCAGAAAAATACCAAAACCTACATCAAGTCCACCCGGGTGAACATGTTTCACCACAAAGAATCCAACCAGCAAAGCTACACTCATCAGTTCAATTTAGTTGACTTTTTTGTAGACCTCAATAGAAAACTATTAAGGAATTGCAGCAGGTGATTGAGTTCTTATAGAAAGTTATTGGCTCTAAAATTATGGTGATATGGATGGATAAGTTTTTCTAAAAATGAAGCACACATAGAACCAGAATTGCTTTGTTTCAAATGGAGGAGGAGGTCAAGTTATTCGCATTTGATTTTATCATCGTTGGCCAATCGAAACTATGTGTGGTGGTAATAATTTAGTAATAACTAATAAGTGCTATACCTTTTCTTTTACACTTTTCACATACAACAGATGCTTGGGATTTCAGGCGACGCCCGTGACGCTCCCACGCCCGCGCAAGTGTCTCCCTCTCTCCCCACACACTCACGTCTCCCCACTGGCGGCGACGGCGGTTCTGGCTCCTTCCCCACACGCACGCGCACGCGTCTCCCTCTCTCCCCACGCGGCGGCGGCGACAGCGAGGTAGGCCCTCCTCCTCCTCCTCCTCCTCCTCCTAGATCTGCGAGTTAGGGGCCCCTAGGAGGTAGGCAGGTCAGGCGGTGGGGATGACGGCCGGGCGGTTCGGGGCCCTGGCGGCGGTGGAGGTGTCCGGACAAGGTCAGGGCAGGGGAGTCGCGCCTGTTCGCCGGAGTTGGAGAAGAAAGCTGTGGCAGGAGGGGGAGGGGAAGAGGGAGGCCGCCGCGGGCGGGAGTTGGAGAAGAAAGCGGCAACAAGCGGGGGCGAGGAGCGACTAGTGCGGAGGTGCTATCGCGAGGCGGAAGATGAACAGTGCCTGAAATCGACGGTCACCGTTGTCACCTGCACGAATTCCTGATTTCAGGCGCCTAAAAATTAGCAAACCCCTTTCTTTTATACCAGTGTGGTAGAGTGCATAAAATCTGCATGGTTCCATCTATCCAATGCAAGTTTCCTTCAAATTTATTGGCATTTGTGTGGCCCTCGATCTCACATGGATCTCGTATTCAAGAATCACATCCAATTTGATTGGTTAGTTGGGGTGTCCCCCTTGTGTTTTTTGTACTAAAAAAGCTCAGAACGACTTGAGAGATTTAAATCAATTATTTATATATATAAGCATTTGCATTTCAGTGTTACCTTTTTTAGATACGGCTGAGGTTGACGTTTTCCTGAAATTTTGGATCTCACACCTTTGATTTAGAAAATGCATCGTCACCGAAAATCACATTTTTCACATGAGATGTATATTCATCGTAACCCCAGTAGTCCCCACTAATCACTAGTTGAATTTTAGGATGGAATCCAACGACTACGTTCAAACAATGCTGCTATTGTACATGTACTGCAATGCTATATGTGGCCTATGGCCGAGAATGAAACGTTTCCAAAGTCAAAACCAAAAGTGAAAGCTTACTGATTCCAGGTACCTAATTTAGAACTTTTTTTTTTTGCAAATTGCAGCCTGATTGTGTTACAAAGGCAGCGGCTGCAAAGATAGCCCTGTTGTTGGTAAAACTCCACCACTCACATCTGATCATCTTGGAAAAAGTTGTGTTGGTTTTTGCATGGGGTAATTCTGTAATGGTAATAGCTGTTTTACTTTTGGTTAAAAAAATTAAAAATGAAAAACAGAAACAACGCTGCGGATGGTCAGCCCGGCCGAGAAGGAGCCGCCCGCGCGCGCTCCTGCCGTGGCCGCCGCATCGCCGCGCGAAACCGCGAGCCGCCCGCATCGTCGTCGTCGCCCAGTTCAGCGCCGCCCGGAATCCGGGGCGAACTATGCGCAAGTACACCGCCGCCCATGCCCGGCGTTGTGCGCGCACGTCGGTCCTGTGCCGCCCCTGTGCCATCCTCGCGGGTCCTGTGATCCACAGCGTCGCCGCTCGCCCCTTCGGACCTCTGGTCCAAGGCCGACGTCGCCGTTTCCTTATATACCATGGCCGCCGGTCGTTTCTCTCTCCCTCCCTCTCGCACTTCTCCCTTTTCTCCAAATTCGCGGCGCCCTCTCTCGGTAAGCACCTCCCACGCTCTCTCTCTCTCTCTCTCTCTCTCTCTCTCTCTCTCTCTCTCTCTCAGGTGCCGCGCCTCCCTCTCGTGGTCGTGCCTGGGCTGCGGCCTTGCCGTCGTCGCGGCCGCCTGTGTCCGGGACGCCGTGCAACAGCCCACCGGCCGCCCCGCCGGCGAGCAGCCACCGGCAGGGGCTAACCACCGGGCGGTCTGTTCTGCTTTTGTGAAGGGGCAGGGGACCACGCGAATAGAATTTGAGGAAAGAGAGGGTCTTAAATGCATTTTGCGTGAATCAAACAATTGGATGTGCTAAGTTGGAATTTATTCTAACTCTGAGGACTTTTATGAAGTTGTTTTGAGGAAAGGTTTTTTTTCTGCAAGTTTGCAGGGTGCTTGGTCGCACTGGGCTGCTCAACCGTGTTGGGCCGCGCGAGCCGCGTCCTCAGTCCTCACGCCTGGGACGCGCGCGCCACGTGCCGTCATGGTCGCGCGGGCCGTTGGGAGAGAAGCAGGCCGCGGGCTTTTTCGTTTTTTAGGAGAAAGCTCTGTTTTTTTTTCTTTTATATGTTGGGAAGCTTCTAAAATTCACAAAAAATCATGAAAAAACCAGAAAAATGCCAAACAAATTTTTTAGCTTCCTAGAGTTGTACTCTTTCAAAAGATGTTATGCCACGTGTATCTCTACTTTGTTCGTGGGTTAATTAGAATTGCATATGTGTTGCGTGCATGTAGGTTCCGTTGTGACCGAAAACGTGCTGGAGGCACACCCGGAATACGAGGAGGTCATCGAGGAGTATGACAAGGAGGTCCTCGCCGATGGTGTTCCTAAAGCCCTCATTGAGTCACTAACTTCTCTGCTCATCTAATTCTTGCTCAAGGCAAGCCCCGATGCATAACCTCTATTTTACAAGCACTTGTTTTGTTGTTGTTTGTGCATTATTAAGTATATACAAATTGGTTGGAACCCACCTGCATAAATAGTCTTCTCTATGATACTTACTAGCATGACAGGTTTCGTGTAGCTGTTATGCTCAGGGTTTTTTTTGGTAGCATGTGAATAACCTGCCATTAGTCACCATATGTGTGATTTACCATGCCACTTTGCTATCATGTGGGTGGAGATGATGATAACTAGAGACTGGGCGAGAGTTGAGGTTGGTGAAGTAATAGGACATGGAGGTCCTAGTTGTACTTTTAGTCCCACCTGTGTCGGTTAAGGATGTATTGTTGCCTAGACCGTTGGTCAAGGTTTGAACGTACCAGACACATAATAGGGGCCCGAGTTACAGTTGACAATATTGCAACGATACTCTTGCCTTGTGATAGTATTGATTTTTGTAGCAATATGTAGGTGTCAATGTTTCGTAATGTCAACTAGTAAATTTGTGGTTGCACATTGGCTCAAATGGCTCTGCATTCAAAGACTCTAGGATTATAGTGGTTTAGGCAATCATGTCCTATGTCTAGTCGGGGGTGTTTGTTCTTGTTCCTGAGCATAAAGGGCTCAAATTCTGTATTAGAGGTTACAAACGGGTGGGAGTTAGAGTCTTCGAGAGTTAAGAGGGCAAAGAAACGCCAGAAGAAGAAGAAGAAGAAGAAGAAAAGGAATCCCTACCCCACCTTATATATTCAAGACGGGAAGGGTTACAAAAATGGTGGGGTCATCATGATGGTGAAGCGCTCAAGAGTGAAGATGAGAAGCAAAAAGGTTGAACTACATGCATGGCCATAAAAAATGAGTGGCATGGACCATGTGATTGAAAAGCTCAACAAGGTGAAAATGAAGATGAATGATGGAAGACAAAGTGAAGTCGAAAGTATATGCATAGGTTTTGTTTTTCACTGTCCATGAGGTGGTTATAGGAGTAGTAATGGTTGGATTGATATGCCAGATAGTCATATTATTAAGAAGAGAAAATTGAGTTTGCAAATACGCTTATATAGTGCCACTTGAGAAATCGATGTTGCATTGCATATAGTTTTCAAGTGATGTTTCTAAAATCACGTTGCAAACCTTTGAAAAATGTTTGAAAATGCTAACAAAGTGCTAAAGGTGAAGGTTGTCCCATGAGAAACAATTTGGAGTTAGCATGTTTGAAAATGGTTTCAAAAACAAGTTGGGTGCACTATTTTTAGGGCCACCAGACCGACAGTGGTGCACCAGAACTTTAGAACAATCGTGTAAATAATTTGTTTTCAAGTGCACAAACCCGAAGTCCCTGTGCACACCAGAGAGACGGTGTTACATTGCTGAAAGCTCTAGTTTGGTTTTGGTGAATTGATGAAACCCTAAGTGCTAACCTAGTTTATCAAGTGGTCATGAGATAGGTAGCACACTCCAAGTTGCAAAGCAAACAAAGATCATAGCATGATGAAGATGATGCCATGGTGATGATCAAGTGCTTGGACTTGGAAAGAAGAAAGAGAAAAACAAAAAGCTCAAGGCAAAGGTATAAACCATAGGAGCTATTTTGTTTTAGTGATCAAGACACTTAGAGAGTGTGATCACATTTAGGTTTGATAGCCGTACTATTAAGAGGGGTGAAACTTGTATCGGAATGCGGTTATCAAAGTGCCACTAGATGCTCTAACTCATTGCATATGTATTTAGGATCTAGTGGAGTGCTAACACCCTTGAAAATGTTTGTGAAAATATGCTAACACATGTGCACAAGGTGATACACTTGGTGGTTGGCACATTTGAGCAAGGGTGAAGAAGATAGAGTCGAAGAGGAGTTAGCCGTGCTGGTTACAGAGTGACCGGACGTGTCCGGTATGGTGACCGGACACGTCCGGTATTTGGCGATGAACTCCGTGACCGGACGCGTTCGGTCGCCACACCAGACGCGTCCGGTATGAATCAGCAAACACAGAGTTCGGCAGAGTAGTCGATCGGACGCTGGCAGCGTCCGGTCCGGTGTGACCGGATGTGTCTGGTCGAGCGTGGATGCTTACTGTACTCCACCGGACGCTGAGGCTCAGCATCCGGTCAGTTTCTAACAAACGCGTCTGGTCGGCCTGGTGGCTTACTAGACTCGACCGGACTCGGTGGCTCAGCATCCGGTCATTTGTAGTTCTGCGTCCGGTCTGAGCATCCGATCGCATGAAAGTGTGGGCTGCAATGGCTACCTTGTCTTGAACAGGACACGTGGCGGTCTGGAAGAGACTAGACGCGTCCGGTCGTCCTACCGGACATGTCCGGTATTCACGACCAGAGCATCTGGTGCTGCGTTCGGTTGATTGGACCGGAGCGTCCGGTCAACGCGCAGTCAGCCCGTTTTTTGAGCCAACGGCTCTATTTGATGGGGGCTTCTATTTAAAGCCCCATGGCCGGCTCAAGCTATGACTCTTGGCCAATTTCATTGACATAGCAACCTTGTGAGCTTAGCCAAAGCCCTCCCACTCATCTCCATCATTGATTCATCATCTTTGTGAGATTGGGAGTGAATCCAAGTGCATTGCTTGAGTGTTTGCATCTAGAGGCACTTGGTGTTCGTGTTTCGCTATGGATTTCGCTTGTTACTCTTGGTAGTTACCGCCACCTAGACGGCTTAGAGTAGCAAGGATCGTTGAGCAGAGGGTGGTGATTGTCTCCGGCTCCGATTGTGGTGATTGTGAGGGGTTCTTGACCTTTTCCTGGTGGAGAGCCAAAAAGTACTCTAGTGGATTGCTCGTGGCTTGTGTGATCCTCATCTTGTGTTGGTTGTGCGGCACCCTATTGAGGGTTTGGCGTGTGAAGCCAATTAGCGCGTGAACCTTCAAGTGAGTGAATCGCCACAACGAGGAGTAGCTTGCCGGCAAGCAAGTGAACCTCGGTAAAAATCATTGTGTTCATCATTGATTCCGAGGTGATTGGTCTTCATTGTTATTCATCCTTGTGATTGATTGGTTCTTTCATCTACATGGCGGTATAACCCTCTTGATCACTCTCTTTACTTTACCGCAAACTAGTTGATAAGCTCTTTAGTGTAGCTAGTTGTGAGAGCTTGCTTGCTTGGTTGGTGTGGCTCTTTAGTTAGCCTTTGAGAGCACACTAACATAGGGTAGTGTCACAGCTCTTGTGTGAATCGACACTATCTAAACTAGAATTGTGGTAGGTGGCTTGCATTTTGAGTAGGCTAGCGCAACACTTGCTTCGCCTCATAATTGTCTAACTATTTTGTTAAGTGTTGTTGTAGAAATTTTATTAGGCTATTCACCCTCCATCTAGCCATTAGGACCTTTCAAGTGGTATCGGAGCCGAGGTCACCGTTATTTGAGGCTTAACAACCTTCGGTGTTAAAATGGCTCAAATCAACAACACCAAGAAAGCCACCCCAATTTAATGGCTCAAATTATTCTTATTGGAAGTCAAAGATGACCACACATATCAAGTCAATCAATACAAAAGTGTGAAAGGTGGTAGAAACCAAAATTGAGATTGAGGATCCGGAAAATCCCACCACGGCCGAAGAAGTGCTTCTCCAAAATAATAACATTGCTCTAAGTGTCATTCATGATGCAATTGATGTGAGAACATTTGAGCAAATCAAGAATATTGAGATGGCTCATGAAGCTTGGAAGAAATTGGAAGAATCATTTGAGGGCACTCAAGCCGTGAAGGGTGCAAAGGCATATATTCTCAAAGAGAAGTTTGCAAGCTTCAAGATGAAGGAAGATGAGAGTGTGCTGGACATGTTCCATCGGATGGAAGTGATTGTCAATGATCTCAAAGCACTTGGTGAGAAGATAGAGGACAATGACTTCTCCAATAAGTTTTTGAGATGTTTGCCCGCAAGATTTGGCATGTTGGTCACCTTACTAGTGAGGACCGGTTTGAACACAATGACACCAAACCAAATCTTGGGAGATATCATGACCGATGATGCTTATAGAGATGATGATGACAATGAAGAAAAGAAGGAGAAGAAAGAAGACAAGAAGGATGACAAGAAGAAGAGCATGACATTCAAAGCCACATCATCAAAGGGCAAAGCTAAGCAAGAGACATCAAGTGAAGAAGATGAATCTTGGGATGATGATGATGATGAGAAGATGGCTCTCTTTGTCAAGAGATTTGATAAGTTCATGGTGAAGAAGGGCTACCGTGCTAGAAGGAAGAAGTCTTCATCCAAGAACAAAGAAGAGTCAAGAAGGTGCTTCAAGTGTGGAAGCAAAGATCATCTTGTTGCTCAATGCCCATACAATAGCGACAATGACGATGACAACAAGAAGAACAAGAAGAAGGACAAGAAGGAAAAGAAAGTGAAGAAGGACAAGATGGCATTCAAGAAGAAGAAGGGTGGTTCATATGTAGTCACTTGGGATAGTGATGCTTCCTCAAGTGATGATGATGATAGTGATGATAACAAGACCACCAAGAAGAAGGTTCTTGCAAGCATTGCTATCAATGAGAAGCCTTCTCTCTTTGAATCTTCATCATGCTTCATGGCTAAGGCCACTAAGGTACAATCTTGTGATGATGAAAGTGATGAAGAACATGTTGATGATAATGAACATAAAAATGAAAATGATAGTGATGATGATGAACCTACTAAGGATGAATTATTTGACATGCTAAAAGATGCTAAAGAACACTTTGATATTAAGAGAAGGGAATGCAAGAGCTTGAATAAGGAGGTAAAAGCCCTTAAGCAAGCCCTTGATGAGCTCAAAGAAACTCATGAGAAGCTAGAGGAAGCTCATGAGAAGCTTGGCAAAGCTCACAAAAAGCTTGAAAAAACTCATTCTTCTTCGCTTAATGAGCAAAATAAAAAGAAGCATGTGGAAACTTGCAATGTAGGTTTAACTTGTGATATAATTGATGAATCACTATCTATGCCTATCATTGTTGCTCCTACTAACCCTTCTTATAGTACTTCCACTTCCTCCTCATCTAGTAGTGATGGTCTCACTTGTGACACCTCATTAGTGGTTGAGAATGAGAACCTCAAGAAGGAGGTCAATAAGCTCACTCACACCTTAGCTAAAGCTTATGGTGGTGAGGACCGCTTGCTTATGTGCTTAGGTAGCCAAAGAGCTTCTCTCTACAAAGAGGGATTGGGCTATACCCCCAAGAAAGGCAAGACGGCCTTTGCTCCTCACAAGACTAGTTTTGTGAAGAACAATGGTCGGTTTTGCACTAGTTGCAAGCAAGTTGGTCATAAAGAGCATGAATGCAAAAATAAGAGCAAAAATGCTAATGTATCCTCCATTAAGCTTGATTCATGCTATATGCTTACTAAGTGCACAAATGGTGTGAAGGCTAAGTTCATTGGTAAACCATGGATGGGCTCAAAGAAGAAAGCCATTTGGATAGCAAAGAGCTTAGTGACTAACCTTCAAGAACCCAAGCGAGTTTGGGTACCTAAAAAGAATTGATTTTCTTTTGTAGGTTAATTACAAAGCTGGAGGAAGGCATTGGGTTCTTGATAGTGGGTGCACTCAACACATGACCAGTGATGCAAGAATGTTCAACTCAATCAACACCAATGGCAATGATGGTTATGATAGTATCACATTTGGTGACAATGGCAAAGGCAAGGTCAAAGGGCTTGGTAAGATTGCAATATCCAATGACATGAACATATCCAATGTGTTGCTAGTAGAAAGCTTGAACTTCAATTTGCTATCCGTGGCTCAATTGTGTGATCTTGGATTCAAATGCATATTTGGAGTAGATGATGTAGAGATCATAAGTGTAGATGGCTCTAACTTGATCTTCAAAGGTTTTAGATATGAGAATCTATACTTGGTTGATTTCAATGCTAGTGAAGCTAGATTGTCTACATGCTTGTTCACTAAGTCTAGCATGGGTTGGTTATGGCATAGAAGGCTTGGTCATGTTGGAATGAAACAATTGAATAGATTGGTTAAGCATGACTTGGTTAGAGGCTTGAAGGATGTTGTGTTTGAAAAGGATAAGCTTTGTAGCTCTTGTCAAGCCAGAAAACAAGTTGGAAACAACCATCCTAAGAAAAGCATGATGAGCACTAGTAAAGCATTTGAGTTATTGCACATGGATTTGTTTGGGCCAACACAATACACTAGTATCGGTGGTAACAAATATGGCCTTGTGATAGTGGATGATTACACTAGATATACATGGGTATTCTTTCTAGTGGACAAAAGTGATGTGTTTGCAATATTCAAATCATTTGTCAAAGGCATTCATAATGAATTTGAAACAACCATCAAGAGAGTTAGAAGTGATAATGGTAGTGAGTTCAAGAACACTAAAATTGATGAGTTATGTGATGAATTTGAAATTAGACATCAATTCTTGGCTAAGCACACACCTCAATCGAATGGCCTTGTTGAGAGGAAGAATAGAACACTCATTGATATGGCAAGGTCTATGCTTAGTGAGTACAATGTGAGTCAATCCTTTTGGGCCGAAGCTATCAACACGGTTTGCTATTGTAGCAACCGCCTCTATTGTCATCGATTAAAAGAGAAGACACCATATGAGCTCTTGAATGGTAGAAAGCCCAATATTGCATATTTTCGAGTCTTTGGTTGCAAATGCTATATCTTGAAGAAAGGCACAAGATTGGGCAAGTTTGACAAGAAATGTGATGAAGGATTCCTACTTGGCTATTCCACCACAAGCAAAGCATATAGAGTTTGGAATTTGGATAGTGGTACTCTTGAGGAAGTTCATGATGTTGAATTTGATGAAACCAAGGGTTCACAAGTACAGAATGAGAACTTAGAAGATGTTAGATGCATTCAACTTTCAAATGCCACGAAGAACATGGATGTTGGTAAATTGAGGCCTAGACAAGTGAATGATGATGAAGATGATCAATTGCAAGTGCTCTCTAACTCAAATATGCAAGATGATACAAATCAAGTTAGTGCAAGTGGATCTTATGACAATGAACAAGATCAAGTGGCTAGTACATCATCTCAATCCAATGATCAAGCAAGTGCAAGCAATCAAGTTCCAATCCTCCAACCAACCAATGTTGCAAGAGATCATCCATTGGACACTATCATTAGTGATATTTCTAGAGGTATACAAACAAGATCAAGATTGGCATCATTTTGTGAGCACTTCTCATTTGTATCATCCATTGAACCAAAGAAGATAGATGAAGCATTGAAGGATATTGATTGGGTAAATGCTATGCATGAAGAGTTGAATAACTTCACAAGAAATCAAGTATGGGAGATGGTAGAAAGACCAAAGGGACACAATGTGATTGGAACCAAATGGGTCTTTAGAAACAAGCAAGATCAAGATGGGATAGTAGTAAGGAACAAAGCAAGATTGGTAGCACAAGGCTATACTCAAGTTGAAGGTCTTGACTTTGGAGAAACATATGCCCTGGTTGCTAGATTTGAAGCAATTAGAATCTTGCTAGCCTATGCTTGTGCCCACAACATCAAGCTCTATCAAATGGATGTTAAGAGTGCATTTCTAAATGGCTACATCAATGAAGAAGTATATGTAGAGCAACCTCCCAGTTTTGAAGATGATAAGAAGCCTAACCATGTGTACAAGTTGAAGAAGGCATTGTATGGCTTGAAGCAAGCACCTGGAGCATGGTATGAGAGATTGAGGGATTTCCTACTCTCTAAAGGGTTCACAATGGGCAAAGTTGACACCACTCTTTTCATCAAGAAGATTGAAAAAGATCTATTTGTATTGCAAATCTATGTTGATGACATCATATTTGGATCAACAAATCAAGAATTTTGTGATGAGTTTGGAAAGATGATGGCTAATGAGTTTGAGATGTCCATGATTGGAGAATTGAGTTACTTCCTTGGTCTTCAAATCAAGCAATTAAAGAATGGTACATTTGTGAGTCAAGGCAAGTACATCAAAGACATGATCAAAAAGTTTGGCATGATTGATAGCAAAGTCATTAGCACACCAATGGGAACAAATGGCAACTTGGATAGTGATGCAAGTGGAAACATGGTGGATCAAAAATTGTATCGGTCTATGATTGGAAGCCTACTCTATGTGACCGCATCAAGACCGGATGTCATGTTTAGTGTATGCATGTGTGTAAGATTTCAAGCCTCACCAAGAGAAAGTCATTTGAAGGCTACAAAGAGAATATTGAGGTACTTAAAGCATACACCAAATATTGGTTTGTGGTATCCCAAAGGAGCAAAGTTTGAGCTAGTTGGTTACTTTGGCTCGGAATATGCGGGATGCAAGGTTGAAAGGAAGAGCACCTCGGGCACATGTCAATTGTTGGGAAGATCACTTGTTTCATGGTCATCAAAGAAGCAAAATAGTGTTGCATTATCAACCGCCGAAGCCGAATACATATCCGCCGGTAGTTGCTGTGCGCAAATACTTTGGATGAAGACCACTTTGTGTGACTTTGGAATCAAGTTCAAGAAAGTGTCATTGCTATGTGACAATGAGAGTGCAATCAAGCTAACCAACAATCCGGTTCAACATGCAAGAACAAAGCACATTGATGTCCGCCACCATTTCATAAGAGATCACCAACAAAAAGGGGACATTTACATTGAGAGTGTAGGCACCGAAGATCAACTTATCGATATATTCACCAAGCCATTGGATGAGAAAAGGTTTTGCAAGCTAAGGAATGAGTTGAACATATTGGATTTCTCAAATATGTGTTGATGCACCCCCACTTATATGACATGCCTCTCCTTCGAGCAATCTAAGGTAAAAATTGATTGGCATGACATACATCCTTGCTAAGGACATGTTTAGTGCATCTAGACATCTCTCTATTTTATTTGGCTCATTCATGAAAATCAAATGAATTTGATGTTTATATGGTATCACTATTGCTTCTATGTTTGACTTGATCTAGTGATAGCATATGCTATGTTTGTGGGCTTGTAAACCTAGTGTTTAATCTAGAAAATGAACTCTAAGTGTTTAACTCAACATGGTACAAGATAACCCTCATTTGGAGGTGTGAAGAAGCTTGTTCTTGGATCAAACCGAGTTAAATATCTTTGGCATATATTCTAGTTTGAACCAAATTCGGAACTTTGATCCTCATCTCATTGATTGGCATTGATAATCTTGACCCTACAAGTAATACTATCTATATTTTGAACCTTTATGGTCATTGATGACAAAGGGGGAGAGAAACAAAGATAGTAGTAAAGATAGTGAAAAAGGGAGAGAAACATAAAGATATGACAAAGGAAAGGGATCAACTAAAATTTTGAGCACACAAGTAGGGGGAGCAAGCTCATGAACTTGTATGGTGCATTTGAATGTGCATCTCATATGTTTGCTTGCATGGCACAAGTTTTGAAATTCAATGTCTATGCTTGTGTGGTGTATGCTAGTTGTCGGTTTGAATGATGAAATGAAAACTAGCATGCATAGGATATCTACTGATTTCATTTCCAAATATTTCTAAGTGGTATTGAGCTAACCATGGTGCTAAGGATGGTATATTGGTGCACTCCGATTGGTATCACGCTTCAAAGGTCCATCTTTTATACCTTAGCATCATGTGGTAGACATTGACTCCTATATTTTCTATCTAAGCATATGTGCAAGGTACAATCCAAACTCTTAGCACATATGTAGGGGGAGCAATTGCTACCATTTGGGGTTCATGAAACTTGTCTATATCCTTTTACACATGGTAAATATGCTTGGGCAAGCAACATGGATTAAATTGAATTTCAATTCATATCTTTGTATAAGGGTTGTCATCAATTACCAAAAAGGGGGAGATTGAAAGCTCTAGTTTGGTTTTGGTGAATTGATGAAACCCTAAGTGCTAACCTAGTTTATCAAGTGATCATAAGATAGGTAGCACACTCCAAGTTGCAAAGCAAACAAAGATCATAGCATGATGAAGATGATGCCATGGTGATGATCAAGTGCTTGGACTTAGAAAGAAGAAAGAGAAAAACAAAAAACTCAAGGCAAAGGTATAAACCATAGGAGCTATTTTGTTTTAGTGATCAAGACACTTAGAGAGTGTGATCACATTTAGGTTTGATAGCCGTACTATTAAGAGGGGTGAAACTCGTATCGGAATGCGGTTATCAAAGTGCCACTAGATGCTCTAACTCATTGCATATGCATTTAGGATCTAGTGGAGTGCTAACACCCTTGAAAATGTTTGTGAAAATATGCTAACACATGTGCACAAGGTGATACACTTGGTGGTTGACACATTTGAGCAAGGGTGAAGAAGATAGAGTCGAAGAGGAGTTAGCCACGCTGGTTATAGAGTGACCGGACGCGTCCGGTATGGTGACTGGACACGTTCGGTATTTGGCGACGAACTCCGCGACCGGACACGTCCGGTCGCCACACTGGACGCGTCCGGTATGAATCAGCAAACATAGAGTTCGGCAGAGCAGTCGATCGGACGCTGGCAGTGTCCGGTCCGGTGTGACCGGACATGTCCGGTCGAGCGTGGATGCTTACTGTACTCCACCGGACGCTGAGGCTCAGCGTCCGGTCAGTTTCTAATAGACGCGTCCGGTCGGCCCGGTGGCTTACTGGACTCGACCAGACTCAGTGGCTCAGCGTCCGGTCATTTGTAGTTCTGCGTCCGGTCTGAGCGTCCGATCGCATGAAAGTGTGGGCTGCAACGGCTACCTTGTCTTGAACAGGACATGTGGCGGTCTGGGAGAGACCGGACGCGTCCGGTCATCCTACCGGACACGTATGGTATTCACGACCGGAGCGTCCGGTGCTGTGTCCGGTCGATTGGACCGGAGCGTCCGGTCGACGCGCAGTCAGCCCGTTTTTTTAGCCAACGGCTCTATTTGATGGGGGCTTCTATTTAAAGCCCCATGACCGGCTCAAGCTATGACTCTTGGCCAATTTCATTGACATAGCAACCTTGTGAGCTTAGCCAAAGCCCTCCCACTTATCTCCATCATGGATTCATCATCTTTGTGAGATTGGGAGTGAATTCAAGTGCATTGCTTGAGTGTTTGCATCTAGAGGCACTTGGTGTTCATGTTTCGCTGTGGAATACGCTTTGTTACTCTTGGTGGTTGCCGCCACCTAGACGGCTTGGAGTAGCAAGGATCGTTGAGCAGAGGGTGGTGATTGTCTTCGGCTCCGATTGTGGTGATTGTGAGGGGTTCTTGACCTTTTCCTGGTGTAGAGCCAAAAAGTACTCTAGTGGATTGCTCGTGGCTTGTGTGATCCTCATCTTGTGTTGGTTGTGCGGCACCCTATTGAGGGTTTGGCGTGTGAAGCCAATTAGCGCGTGAACCTCCGAGTGAGTGAATCGCCACAACGAGGAGTAGCTTGCCGACAAGCAATTGAACCTCGGTAAAAATCATTGTGTTCATCATTGATTCCGAGGTGATTGGTCTTCATTGTTATTCATCCTTATGATTGATTGGTTCTTTCATCTACACGGCGGTATAACCCTTTTGATCACTCTCTTTACTTTACCGCAAACTAGTTGACAAGCTCTTTAGTGTAGCTAGTTGTGAGAGCTTGCTTGCTTGGTTGGTGTGGCTCTTTAGTTAGCCTTTGAGAGCACACTAACATAGGGTAATGTCATAGCTCTTGTGTGAATCGACACTATCTAAGCTAGAATTATGGTAGGTGGCTTGCATTTTGAGTAGACTAGCGCAACACTTGCTTCGCCTCATAATTGTCTAACTATTTTGTTAAGTGTTGTTGTAGAAATTTTATTATGCTATTCACCCTCCCCTCTAGCCATTAGGACCTTTCAATTGCATCTTTTGTAATAGTGTGCTATCAGAAAGCGACAAAATTCAAAAGAAATCAATGTAGCTCTTTGTTGTGGCACCGAAGAGCGGGGTCCATGTCGGATCTACGGAGGCAAAGGTGGTGCAGGATCCATGGCAGGGGTCGTGTCCCCAAGTGCACATCGCGGCCAAGGATGGCGGCACAACCCAGGCCATGGCGAGATGTGGACCTTCCTGGCCAAGGAGGCGGCGTGGCTTAGGTGAGTGGTGATAGCATGGGCAGCCACACCCCATGACCCATCCTCCACGTGTGAGGCCTTGTCACTTGCTTTCCTAGCACCAGTGGCGCAATCGAAGTCAATGGACTAAGTTGGCTTCTTCAATGAGTTTGGTGGGCCTTCTTTACGGCTCACTGTGATTTTTATTTTTTTTGAAATATATATCATCATCGGTTGGTAATATGAGCCAAAGATGATAATAGATTATTACTGCTGATTTGAAACAGGTGGTGATCACCCTGATTATCACCGACTTTCACTAACTTAGAATGAAACTATTGCGCATTATCACCAACATTGTAGCCCTGTTTGCTTGAACTTATCAGCCCAGCTTATCAAGCATGGTACAGTATTTTTCTCTCACAACAAAACAGCATTAGCCGGCTTATCAGTTGTAAAAATCATCAGCCAAACAGCTTAGGTTTTCAAATCATTTATGACCTCCGTAGCAGTGAGTGCCTTACGATTTCGACGAGTTGCCAGAATCATAACGTAGAAGTCAACTGCATATGTTCGCACAACTTCTATATGGGTACAATGCTATATGGGTACAATGCAAATTCAGAGCAAGGACGACATGACCCGCCACAGGCCACAAGACCGAAATCGATCAACTTCTCATCAGGACTAGAAAAAGTGTCCCAGAAGCAATAGGAGGTCTCGCAAAAAAAATACAATAGAAGAAAAAACATTTCAAATAGATAGAAAAATAGAGATATGATCGAAGATATAAATTAAAGTAATGCGCGAAACGGCATATGTAACAGAACCATTAAATTTATAAGAGCACAAGTACAATGGCAGCTGCCGAAACAGTCACACTTTCATACTTGACCCTATATAAACCCTGTAGTCCATCGAGTATCACCAAGGATCTCGAATTTTAGCCACATACAAACTAAGATCGTACATGATTGAACATCCACATGTCATATGTTACACAAAGTTCACAAGTAATTCAACATACATCGGAGTGCAAAGATAGTTATTACAACACCAAGTTCAAATTTAGTAGCAGAAGCAACATAGTTTTGAAACCATCACACACATGGTTCAGATACATGACAGTTTCACGATCGTTTCCAACAAAAGCGCATAGAGAAGCTACTAGAAAAGGCCTTGCCTGTCGGCCTCATTCCTCGTCCACGGCAGGAGAGAAACAATTCTTGCAGTAGCCATGATATACCACGCCATCTGCATCAGGTGGGAATAAACCCTAAGTACTGGAATATATTCAGCTAGACTTACCCGTCATAAACCAAAAATAAAGTGACACCAAGGAATATGTAAGACTTTATAAGTGGGTTTAGTTTGACCTCATTTTGCATAAAAAGCCACTAGTTGAGCTACACATTTTATAATTCGTACATCAAGTTAATTATAGTTATTTAACTCTAGATTAGCAACTAACATATGCTAAACATGTTGTATATAATTATATAGCATCACATTAGTAACCATATAGCCATTTATTATATCATCATCATAACCATTTCACTTCATTAACTTACTACGATAGAAGGAAGCTCAGTCAAGTTTCTCACTATCTGGGAGAGACGGCGATTCGAATCGATTGCAACCAGCTGGGCGAAATCCTACCACAAACTTACACTTCCCCGTCTGGGTCGCGTCGGGTCACCTTTGGGACAACTCAGGTCTCATTTCGTGGGCTTGTATAGCGTCGCATAATCAGGGACCAACCGATTGCCAGGGCGATCAGGCCCAGCCTGCCCTTGGTCATATCCGTGTCCCCGCACATCCTTACTTCCTCCAATGTGCGCCCCAACAGCTCGACTTCCTGGCCTGAGCTGAGCTACTCGGCTTCGCGGTCGGAATGATTTATCCGGCCAACTAAGTGGGAGGTTGTGTTCAAAATGACCGAAGACCAACAACGATGCGGTCATTAATCGGCTCAGACAGAATCGGATGAGTTAGCCTACACCATAGACTCCGTCCGTCCTTCATTTATATAAACATCACATGGTTATTTCCACGATAGCAAATATAGCCAACCGTGACCAAGTACCCACCTAATGCTCGCAGGTCACAGGAAATCACCCGACTTCTATCGAACTAAGCATGGCTAAATATATATTCGATCCTGGACCTACACAAGGTTCAAGATATATTTCTGGACAAGGAGATTAAATGATGTTTCCAATCAACTTCTACAACCTAATACATCAAACATAAAGAACTCAAGTTGGTATTTATAAAACATGGGAGACTTAAAATGCTCCAGGACTTGCCTTTCAGGTAGGCAGAGGGTTTGTGGTCAGGGCACTCGGGCAGCTCCTTCGGAAACCCCCTGCTGTGAGATCTCCTGCGGGGTCTCTTCTCCTTTGAGTTTGAAGTCTAGCAGTGTCACTCTCTCCGACGATCCTATATGCATGCATATGCGCATAATAAATAATAGGAATGCACAGAAGATGAAGTGCAGGTATGATATGATGCAAACATGGGCTGATTATGGCATGATAAACAAGCAACAAGCTGATTAATATAAACATGTTTAGCATGGTGGCAAGTGGTGATTATCTTCTTAGTTAATTTGATCGAGTATGTGCATATCTCTTCTCTAGAAAACAAAATAACACTCACCACGTTCTAGCAACCTAAGGTACATGTGTTCATCTGCAGTAAGAAGCCTAAAACCTGCAGTTAACAACTTACCTTAATTAGCCTAAGCATCTAATTAACAAGCATCAAGCTCACATAAAGCAAACAAGTCAAGAGAACTGATACAAGTGAATTATAGAGCAATAATTAGCTAGCTGCATACAACCAATCAAATCTGAGCACAACCAAACGTACCAACAGATTATATACATCACAAACATGCTAGAAAGTATAATGGTTAAGCCCAAACAAATTATTTACATGCCTTTATTAATTTCCTTAGGTGGCAAGGTGAAATAGAGAACTGCCATTTCTAGTGTACAGTAAATTCTGTAAAAATTACAGTAGCTTAAGAGTACATTCAATAGACCATTGCAGGAATTTCATAATTTTTTAGCAAGTAAAACAGCCTCTACAAAAATCACAAGCAGATCAGGCTTTCATCAACTTAAACAAGCATTAAACAAGATTAATTCATAACACCATAGTAAAAGCATGTAAACTGCAGGTTTAATATTCTTCTTAGCAAGCATATGACAAAACAAGATTAGCAAAATTGGAATAACATTTTTAGCACACTCCTAACTCAAATTTCATATTTTACAAGTTTTAAATAGCACTTATCATGGGTAAATAATACTGCATATAAAAAGTCACCAAAAAGCAAACTTTATACTTCTATCAGATAGAGCATTTCATAACAAAGCTAACAAAACTGGTGTCACTCAAATTGGATCATTCTAGCTCGAGATATGAATTTTACAATATCATCACATAATCTGAAAAAGATTAAAACGAAAAACAACTAAACCCTAGCTGCTGCTAAGTGCACACGGTGCATTGCACCCAGAGGCGCTGACTGCTGGGACCCGAGGTCAACTCGGCCCCACCTGTCACAGGCACAGAAGCAGGGGCGACGCTTTGACCGGCCGTAGCTCGCCGGCGGCGAACTTTCCGGCGACAGGACCACCACCAATGGGCTCTTATCGCCGAGACGCATCTATAAGGATAGGTTAGCGAACGAATTTTTAACTTCCACGCACGCGGTGGCAGAAGGAGCGGCAACGGCGGCGCTGTACATAGGCTGCAGCGATGGGCTCAGGCGGCGGCGTCGGATTCGCCGGCTCTGGCGAAGTATGCTGCCGGCGCGGCACAGGGGTGGCTTTATAGGCTCGGTACGGAGGGATAGGGTTTGGCCTAAGGCCGGTGGCGCTGCGGCAAGGCGCGTGCCCACGTGCATGGCGGCCGGTGGCCAGAGCGCGGCAACAGCGCGAGGCGTTCCGGCGAGCACGGCAAGGGCATTGGCTAACGGGCTTCGGTTCAACCTACAGAAACCTAAGGCCAAGCTAAAACACACAAGAGGTAAAGAAAAGGATAACGAGACGTGCATGGCCACGGCGAGCTCGAGCTCGGCGGCCATGGAGTCCATGGCGGCGACGGCGACTTTGGCTCGCCTGGCCTTACCTTGCGACGATCGACGGCTCAGCTAGGTTGGGGAGTGAGAGGGTGCCATGGTTGTGCTACTGATGCGGTGGATTTAAGCAAGGCGCGGCACAGCGGTGGATTTCGCGGCGGCAAGGGCGTGCGGTCGACGGCGGCAGCTTGTTCCCTTCGGCAGAGAAGGCAGAGAGGGAGCGAGCGAGTGGGAGGGGAAACGAGAGAGAGCGCCCCCTTGGCCTTCCACTCCAGACCCGAGGCGTCGAGGGCCAACGCTGGTGTACGGCCTCCACGCGGCGCGAGCAGTCTGGGCCTCTCGGCCACAGCACCTCGCCTGTGCATTTTCAAAAGTACCTGAAAATCGACTGAAACAGCGATCTTATCCCCTCCATATCTCCTAATACGATTGATGATTTGATCAACCAATTTCACCATATTGTAGAGATACATTAGTACTACAATATTTATTAAAGAATCTTGGTAAAGTTCTAATTGGTTTGAGAGAAACAAATCCCCGAATATGGCTACATTGAAACTAGAAACTGAACAAATTCAGTTTCAGACTTAGCCAAATCTGGGAACCTCAAAACTGCAACATATTCAATATTTGGGCTGCTGTTTCACCATGATATAAACTGAACTAGGTCTCTATCCTTGAACAAAGTTTGCTCTACTCAAAAAGAACTACAACTTTTATTTAAGGTCCAACTTCATGCAAGAACTCTAAACCACTAAACAACTAGAGTCAAATAAGCATCATGGAAAAGGCATTTTCTAGCAGACCAACACATAGAAGTAGATTTCAGCAAACACATGAATATAAACTCTACTTGATTTTTGATCCTGAGCTGTTCTAAGTTGTTTAGATGATCAAACAACATTCACTTGCATTACCAAGCATGATCATAAAGCGAAACAAGGATAAATTAAGCATTTCATGTGATAACATAGAGTAAATAAAATGCTATTTCATATGTTCATGCTCATGAATGAATGAATGATGCTTATGCTCATGCAATGCAAGTGCAATATGCAAGCTTAACACCTAGGGTGTTACAGGCCTTCCCCCTTACAGAAATCTCGTCCCGAGATTTGCAGTACGTACCACTTTTCATAAAATTCGGGGTAAACTTCGCGTAAGTAGTCCTCTCTTTCCCATGTTGTGTCCCGTTCACTGTGATTACTCCACGATACCTTGTGAAACTTGATCAGTCGGTTTCGAGTTACTCTCTCTTTACTATCCTAGAGCTGTATCGGTTTCTCTTCATAAGCTAGATCCTATTTAATCTGGATGTCCACGGTCTCAACTCTTTCTTCTGGAAGGCGCAAACATTTCCTCAGTTGAGAGATGAAAGACATTGAAAATAGTTCTCATCTCTGGAGGTAACTAGTTTGTAGGCCACTGTTCCACTTCACTCAATGATTTGGTATGGACCTACATACCTAGGTGCAAGCTTCCTCTTTACACCAAACCGTTGTACTCCTTTCATCGGTGATACTTTCAGGTATACATACTCGCCTACCTCGAACTCGATAGGTCTTCTTCTTTTGTCAGCATAGCTCTTTTGTCTAGATTGGGCGGCTTCAATGTGACGTTGGATAACCTGAACTTGCTCTTCAGCTTCCTTGACAAAATCAATATCGTAGTACCTCCTCTCCCCGTGTTCCACCCAGTTCAAGGGGGGCCTACATTTTTGTCCATACAAGGCTTCGAAGGAAGCCATCTTGATGCTTTCTTGATAACTATTGTTGTATAAAAACTCGGCTAAGGGCAACCACTTTTCCCATGAGCCTTTAGCAGAGATCACACACGCTCTCAACATGTCTTCCAAAATCTTATTTACCCTTTCAGTCTGTCCGAATGTTTGAGGGTGATATGTTGAACTTCGAACTAAGTTGGTACCCAACTCTTTATGTAAGTGTTCTCAGAAACGAGCAATAAATTGAGATCCTCCATCTGACACGATGGTTCTCTGTACACCATGTAAATGTACCACATGGGTTACATACAGCTCTGCATATTGATGCGGTCGGCAATTGGTACTGACTGAAATGAAGTGTGCAGACTTGGTCAAACGGTCCACAATTACTCATATAGAATCAAAACCCTTCTGAGTGGGTGGAAGTCCAACAATAAAATCCATGCTTATTTCCTCCCACTTCCAACCTAGGATAGACAATGGTTGAAGTGGCCCAGCAGGCTTCAAGTGATCAGCCTTGACCCTTCTACATGTGTCACACCTAGCAACATATGCAGCGATTTTTTTCTTCATCTTAGTCCACCAAAAACGTGACTTTAAGTCTTGATACATCTTGCTACTGCTAGGATGGATAGACAACTTCAAAGAGTGAGCTTCGTCTAGAATCTGATTTCTGAGTTCCCTATCCTTCGGCACTACAAGCCGATCCTTAAACCATAGTATACCTTTTTCATCTAGCTTGAAATGCTTGGTTTCATTTTCCTTCATCTTCCTCTTGATGTGAAACACACCCACATCAGTCTTCTGACCCTCTATGATCTTGCTTTTGAGCGAACAACTGACGATGATATTATGCAGCACAACAGGGTGCGACAGGTTAAAGCCATCTTCCAACAATGAGTTCAAAAAGTGACAATGAGACTTCCGGCTTAAGGCGTCTGCAACCACATTTGCCTTGCCAGGATGGTAATGTACTTTCAAATTATAATCCTTAATTAGCTCTAACCATCTTCTCTGTCTCATGTTTAACTCAGGTTGAGTAAAGATATATTTGAGACTCTTACGATCAGTATAGATGTGGCACACATTTATGAGCAAATAGTGTCACCCGATCTTTAGTGCATGAACGACAGTTGCAAGCTCCAAATCATAGGTCGAATAGTTGACTTCATGCTTCTTTAGCTGACGTGAGGCATAAGCAATGACTCGGTCTTCTTGCATAAGAACACATCCCAAACCCGTACCAGATGCATCACAAAACACATCAAATGGTTCCTCTATATCGGGTTGTGCTAAAACAGGAGCGGTGGTCAATAATGTCCACAAATTGTGAAAGGCTTCTTCACACTCTGGTGTCCAAACAAACTTCACATCCTTTTGCAAGAGTTTTGTCATAGGCTTGACAATCTTGGAAAAGTCTAGAATAAAGCGTCGATAGTATCCTGCCAAACCAAGAAAGCTTCGAACTTTGGAGATCGAAGTCGGGGCCTTCCAATCCATGACTTCCTGTACCTTGCTTGGGTCCACTGATATGCCATCTTTAGACGAAATATGACCCAGAAAATGCACTTTTCTTAATCAAAATTTGCACTTGTTAAACTTGGCATACAACTTATGCTCCCTCAACCTGATTAGGACAATCCTCAGATGCTCTGCATGGTCCTCCTCATTCTCCGAGTAAACCAGGATGTTATCAATAAACACAACCATAAACTTGTCAAGTTCGGGCATGAATACCGAATTCATCAAATACATGAAATGTGCAGGAGCATTTGTCAGACTGAAGGACATGACAAGATACTCATACAAACTGTATGTGGTTGAGAATACGGTCTTGGGAATATCTTTTGGCCGAACTCTGATTTGATGGTGACCTCACCTTAAGTTAAATACGCGACCATCGCGTAGAGCGTGGACGCGTGACACGGCTAGCGCACCCTCTCCCTCTCGGGTGCGTTTCCCTCTCCCTCTCGCAATCTTCCTCGCAACCACGCCCACGCTCGTCGGTTAGGGTTCCGGGGAGGACCTCGCTGGCGTCAGGTAAGTTCAGCGCCCTCTCTCTTCGGCCTCTCCCTCTCTTTTTCTCCATCTCTGGTGGGCATACAAGGGGGTACGTGCGATGAAGGCCGGCCAGGCGGTGGGGACGGTGGCTGGGCGGTCAGGGGCCCTGGCGGTGGTGGAGGCGGCCGGGCCATGTCGGGGTAGGGCGTCATGGCCGGAGCTCGCCGCCGCCGGAGGGGGGAGGGGAAGAAGGCGGCGGCCGCAGGCAGGGGCGAGGACAAGAGGCCGGCGTGGTCGAGGGAGGAAGATGAACTATGCTCGCAACCCCCTCCTAACACACGTGGTCGAGGAAGGGAGATGAACAGGACAGGGTCGCGCACTCCAATCGCATGACGGGACACGCATTATCTGCCCCCTTGTTGAAACGGTAGATTTTTTTTTTTCTTTTCCCTAGCCGATCCAGAAGCTACACAGCCCGAACGCGCCCTTCGTCACGTCGTGAATTGTGATCGACCAAAAATACCCAGCCGAGCAGGCGAGCACTGTGCATCGACCACGATTTGAAAGGTCGGCGCGGCGGGCACAGCCCACAGGCCATGCGCCCATGCGAGAGGACGAATTGACCCGACAAGGCGACGACGACGGCAGCCTGAGATCTCTCGCCCGACAGGAGATCTCCTGCGACCGCTAATCTTTCTCGGTTCCACGACCGTGCATGGGCTCGGACTCCAAGGGCAGCGGGGCTGCCTGCACGGCGCATGCCCGGCTGGAGGCTGCCAAGCCGGGCCTGTGGGGCTGTGGCCTCGTGCCCTCGTCGCTGGCAATCTCAGACTTGGCTGGATGGCCGGCGGCATGTTTTCAGGGTCACCGACGTGTGGGGTCGACCACTAGCGGGGTCCATGTGTCAGAAATACTGCGTGGCATCATACCCCGTGCCGTGCCGTGCCGTGCCGCTTGGAAATCGCTTTGTCTTCGCTCTCTTTCCATCCGCACCGCAGCCTTTTATTATGCGAAACTGAAGCGACCACGAACCACGTCTTCGTCGTCTCACAGAACAGCCTCTTTTTGCCTCGGTGGGTTGTGCTCTGCGTGCTCTAGGGTTTTCCGCTATGTCCACGCGCGGCGGCGGAGGGGGCCGGCGCGGAGGTCGGGGCGAACAAGGAGGAGGCCGTGGAAGCGGGAGCGGCGCCGGTGGTGGTGGCCGAGGGCGCGGCCAGGGCGCCGCGGACCTCGGAGGACTCCGCGAGGACACGCGCGGGGGGGCCGGGCGTGGCGATCGCGGCGGGGCCACGGCGCCAGGCGCCGCCCAGAGAGGCGGCCATGGCCAGCCCCAGTCCCTGCATCCGGCGGCCGGGCCCGGGCGTGGCGGCTACTCCGGAGTGCCTCAGCAGGGGCGCGGCCAGCAGGTGACAGCGCCGGTGCCGGTGCCCTCCTCGGTGCCGACCCCGGCGGAGGTTGAGGCGATGAGACGACAGGTGGAGAGGAAGGTGGTGGTGGCCGAGGCGCAGGCGGGGCCGCGCCAGGGCTTGTCGTCCTCACAAGCACCGGCGCCGAGACCGGCAATGCAAGGTAAGGCGCCCGGTCAGTTGGCATCTGCAGGGAGCCCGTTGTCGTTCCCAGCGCAGTCTCCGGCGTCCTTTCAGGCACCTGCGGTGCGACCGGTCATGCAACAAGGGAAGCCGCCGGGTCATGTCGCACCGGCAGCGAGCTCATCGTCGTTTCCAGCGCTGGCGCCTGTTCAGGGCACTACGCCCGGGCGACCGGCCCTGCCGCCGGGTGAGGTCGCACCGCCAGCGAGCCCATCGTCTTTCCCAGCGCTGGCGCCGGTTCAGGGCCCTACGCCCGGGCGACCTGCCATGCAACAAAGGAAGCTGCCGGGTCAGGTCGCACCGGCAGTGCGCGCATCGTCGCTCCCAGCGCCGGTTCAGGGCCCTGTGCCCGGGCGACCGGCCATGCAAGTGAGGCCGCCGGGTCAGGTCGCACCGGCAGTGCGCCCATCGTCGTCGCTCCCAGCGTCGGCGCCGGTTCAGGGCCCTACGCCTGGGCGACCGCTCATGCAAGTGAGGCCGCCGGGTCAGGTCGCACTGGCAGCGAGCCCAACCTCGCTCCCAGCACCGGCGCCGGTTCAGGGCCTTGTGCCAGGGCGACCGGCCATGCAAGTGAGGCCGCCGGGTCAGGTCGCACTGGCAGCGAGCCCAACGTCGCTCCCAGCACCGCCGGTTCAGGGCCCTGTGCCAGGGCGACCGTCCATGCAGGTAAGGCCGCCGGGTCATGTAGCACCGGCAGCGAGCCCATCGTCGCTCCCAGCGCCGGCGCCGGTTCAGGACACTGCGGCCGGGCGACCGGCCATGCAAGTGAGGCCGCCGGGTCAGGTCGCGCCGGCATCGGGACCGCAGATGCAAGGGAAGGCGCCGGCCGGTCAAGTGGCGCTTTCGGAACCTGCAGGTACGCTGCCTCCGGCTTCGAGCAAGGCGATGGTGTTCCCCGAGCGGCCTGGGTACGGAACCGTCGGGCGGAGGTGCCGGGTGCGCGCCAATCATGTCCATGTCCAGCTCGCTGACACACGGATATCTACCACTACGATGTACGTATACATGACCCCTATGGCCCTATCTGTGTCTCGTTGCTATTCTTAGCTTCAGCGCCTTGCAAATAGTAATCCAACAAAACCCTACATGTTTCGAGAAAACCACAGTTTTCATCTAAATTTGCATCTCTAACAAGAAGTTCAATCGGTATATTTATGTCTTCATTTCATCACAGGTGGCGATCGCACTAGAATCGGTGTCACGGGCAAGAAATAGATGGATCATCAACGAGCTCGTTAGCTTGCACAAGCAACACTTGGACGGGCGGCTTCCTGTTTATGATGGAAGAAAAAGCCTGTTCACGGCAGGTCCGCTGCCATTCAAATCCAAAGAGTTTGTGCTCAACCTAACAAACCCTGAGAGAGCAAGCCAGGGGTGTGTTTGAATCCCTTACCATCCAAAAGCATGTTCTATGCATTATTTTTGAATATGTTTATGTGTGCTAATTAATCGTTTGATGACGACTTGCAGCGAGAAAGAGTACAGGGTGGCAATCAAAGGATGCTGCAAAAATTGATATGTACAGCCTTAAAATGTTTCTTGGCAGGCAGCTGTCCCAGTGAAGCAACTCCCCAAGGTCAAGGAGTACGTTCAGCAGTTCATGTTCTATTGCTAAAGCTGGAGAGTAGTTCCCGGAAAGATTGCATGCAACATTTTTTTGGATCGTTCGATGATGTCGTAACTGTAAACTCACTCTTTTGTCGGTTTCATTCCATCATGCTTAATTGCTTCTAAACGGAAGCCTTTTGCGATTCTGAAATGGTTCTGGTTGCTGGACTAAGATGTCTAGAGCAATATATTAGTCTGTCTACTACACAACCATGTGTTTTATATAGTTTCAACACATTAATTTTTTTTTGCACCATAGGATTAAGATTCAACAGCCTCCACTCTTCTTCTACCTTCAGCCTCCACAGATCACAGATCACAATTTTTTTCTATGGAAGGACAAATCACAGATCCGTCGCCGCCGCCACTGCCACTGCCATGGCCGGCACGGATGCGAGGCAGGGCAACCCGGACCTGATTGGCACGGGCGCTCTGGAGCGCGCGTCCATCGAGCAGTGGCTGCAGACGGAGGCGCGGAGCTTCGACTCGCCCAGCGCCGAGATGGTCTACACCCTCGTCATCCTGCCGCCCACCCTGCCCAGGCAACAGAATGACAACAACGGCACCGGCACCGGCAGCGGGTTCAACGCTAGGGACGTCGCCGTGGGCAGCAACGCCGACGCGTCCAGCGGCAAGCAAGGTGTGGCCGGGTCACAGCAGCAGCCGGCGAGCCAGAGCCAGGTGAGCCCGCAGAAGAAGGAGGAAATGCTGAAGCTGTTCGAGCAGAGGAAGAAGGACCTGGAGAAGCTGCTGGACATCTACGAGCAACGGCTGGAGGAGGCCAAAAAATATGTGTTTTTTTTTACTAAAACACATGTGTATTGTATAATATTTCTATATATATAGGTCTGTTTGGTTGAACGACAGTGGCCTGGAAGCTGCCTTGAGTCTCGTTTGGATGAACCCTGGGGCATTTGTTTGCATGCACGCCAGGCAACGCTTCACTTCAAGGCCTAGGCGAGCAAAATAGTATGCCTGGGTGCTGCCTGTTGGCGTGCAATCAAGTGTGGTGTGATAATTTTCTACTATTAATTAATTAAAGAGTTATCCATTAAGGTACTATGCTATTTTTCTAATGTTCTTTGAGTTGGATGGTGGCTTTCACCGAGTTGGTTACTCGGTTAGTTGGGTCAGTGAGCGAAGAGTTATTGTTGGCCGATCATAACTCTAAATTTGTGGGTAACGTGGTGTGGCACTCCCTCGTTGCGTGGTCTTTTGGTTTGTTTCTATCAAAAAAAAAAAACTAGAACTGTGCTTGCTTTTTTCGTTTCTAATATGAATAGTGGTAAAGCTTTTTGTCGTCCCTTCTAATTAAATCACTGCTTCTGTTTAAAAGGTCCAGAAGTTGAAGTGCTAAAGTTCCTCTAAAATGATTTGAAGTTCAGCCCGTACCAAAAAATCATCCTTTGAAACAAGAGAGAAAAAAATCCGAAACTCGATCAAACGACTTTCAAATTTTGTGAATGTTTAACCGTAGCTTTCCAAGAACATGGTGAAGGCATTCTCACGGTCACGGGATATCGCCAAAAAGTTTGGGCTTTACCAAGAACATTGAATTTCCTCTATCAAACTAGGAGTTTTTAAAGGACCTTAAGATCAAGGATTCAGTATGCTCAAGGGAATTCTTCTACCCTCTATTCTAAACTTTAAGCGTTTTGGCTTTTCTAGATACATAGCTTTTGCTATGTACTTAGATATAAACTGTCTATATACATAATAAAAAAGAATGATGTATCTAGATAAAACAAAATGTCTTATAATTTAGAATGAGAGAGTATCTACCATATGACTATATATATGTTCACCATAGGTCATTACACTAAGATTGAGCACAAGAATCAACCAAAATATCCAACTCAAAGAAATCAAGTATTTCACTAAGGTTGCCAAGAGGGTTTTTTTAGAAAAATGAAACCTGAGAGATTTGTTGAGGTTCGAAAGCCATGATATGACCAAGTTCTAAGGACAAAAAAAGGCACCCACCAAAATTGTGCCAAAAACTCAGCCAAAACAGTTGTAAGGACACGTGAGCCTAGGAGGGAAGGATGGATTGGGTCACTAAAAAATTAATCATATGCCAAGGCCCAACTTGATTTTTAATATAAAAACATGAACTAACTAGTATATTGTGCGCCTTATGTTTTTCTAGAGTGCTCTAGCCTACACAGCCCATAAAAGAGTTTTCCAGCCTGAGTCAATCCTATGAAGAGCCTATGCTAATCCTGAGCAGCCAGAAGCTGTCGACGAAATATGGTCGGCAGTCTACCTAGGGGTATGCTCAAGGTAGTAGATTATCGGCAGACAGGTGCGCAAGCTACGAACGAGATGGTGACGCAAGACAGACACGAGGTTTTATCCAGGTTCGGCCACCGTGAAGGCGTAATATCTACGTCCTGCGTCTGATTGTATTGCTGTGTGTAAATGAGATGATTTTTGAGAGGGGTCCCCTGCCCGCCTTATATAGTCTGGGGGGCAAGGTTACAGATCTGGAAACTAATCCCAACCAGTTACAATTGCCATAGGTGGCCGGATAAGGATTCCTATTCTAACAGACCAGGATCTTGCTTGATCTCCAAGTCTGCCTTTATTCCTTGCGCGGGACTCCGAGCAGATCGGCTGGGCCGCGCGTCGTCTTCTAGTGGGTCGGACCCCCTAGTCCGGGCCGACCCAAACCTAGCCATAAGGGTATAGGGGTTAATACCCCCACAGCTAGTCCCCGAGCACCATGTATTATGTTGCGACACGCCGTTTGATCTTCTTCGGCTAATGCGGTCTGTCTTCATGTCATCTCCAACTGGTTGAAACATTGACCAAGCAAATGTGCCAGTATTCTGGTCAGCACATAGAGCAGTAGACCACGATTATAGCCGAAGATTCCGGTTGTCCGAAGAATGCATGGTGCTCTAAAGAAAAAAAGAAAAAGATTTATTTCCTGATCAAGTGTGCCCACTTGTATTTCTGAAAAGAAATGTAAGTGACCCTTCTACAGTAGTAGTTATGGCCAACAGTCAGAGCGTAGGGGTCGATAAAATAAGCACATTCACCGCAAGGTGAAGTGTGCCCACTTAGTCTCCGAGCCTGGTAGTAGGTGACGTAGACACGTGGTGCCAGGGTCTAAAAAGAATTCCCAGTTAAGTTGAGAATCCAATCGTCGTACGAGCGATACGAGCTGCACCGGCAGGTGCATCGTACCGATGTAGTCCCCGAGCTTGCTGGAAGGCGAGGTATTAGCCTTGTAGCAAGGTCTAAGTGAGAAAAAATAAATGCCTCTCAACTGTATGTGAGTACAAATCACATGTAGCCGAGAAGAGCGGTCCCCGAGCAATGGTCGGAGAGTGGTCGGGGCAGTCCCCGAGCGCAGCATGGGGAAAACGACGAATCCCCGAGAATAACTGTAATCGAGACAGTCCCTGAGCACAAAGGTAGTCGGTACAGTCCCCGAGCACGAGGGCGGTCGAGACAGTCCCGAGCACGAGAGTGGTCGGAACAGCCCCCGAGCACGATGGTGGTCGGGACAGTCCCCGAGCACAAGGATAGTCACGATAGTCCCCGAGCACAAAAAGTGTGGCAAAAAACCATATGCCACTTTTACTATTATTTTATGTATTTATTTATTTGTTCTGACAAGTCTAGTCTGACACGTCTGGTCAAAAAAGTAGACGGGTATAGCACGTCATACTGTCTTTTTGTCTTGTCAAGCAAACAGTTGCGTGGCACCTGTCAGTAGGTGCGTCAGCGTGGGCCCTCCCACACTAGCAACGAAGATGCGCATATATTGGCGTAGATCTCGAGGCTGAGTAATACTGCAAACGTGAAAACAGCCGTCTGCGACGCGTGCGCACGTCCCCTAAGAATCCTGGGCAGACGAAACGGCATAACTCTTGGGTTAAATATGGTATATGATAGGTCAGTTACTATTTACTGAACCCCATTGCCATTCGCAACCGCAACTTTTGTCTTCCTCTCGCCAACCAACCCTAACACATCCGAAATCGCCACCAATCAATCCGCCGCCGCTTCAACTGCCGCCTCTACTAATCCCCTACTGCTGTTGAAGATCAGAACACTCCCCGTTCACCAGCAAGGCCAGAGTCAGAGGCGGAAAACAAAAGGAAATGGCAAAAAGTGATGCGCAGAAGAAAATAGGGATCATGGCGAAGGAATGGTGGAAGTCAAAAAGCAACGAGCAGACCATTGAAGACCTCGTCACCATGGGGGTACTCCACAACAAGGAGCTCATAGGATGGCGTGCGCCGGAGGGCGAGAGGTACCCCGATCCACAACCAGGTGAGATCGTGGTGTTCGAGGATTTCTTTAAACGGGGATTTGGAGTTCTGATGCATCCGTTTCTTCAGGGGCTCTGTCTTTACTACGAGATTGGGATTTGCAATCTGCATCCCAACTCGATCCTCCTTGTCGCCACTTTTATTCATCTGTGCGAAGCGTATGGTGGCTTCCAGCCCCATTTCGATTTTTTCCGCCATCTTTTCTGTCTGCGGAAGAAAGGAAGCGGTGGTTCGAAGATAGCCGGGGGTGTATACCTCAACCTCCGTGATGGCATGAAAGCCCAGTACCTGCACTGCCCATGGAACACGTCGCTCGACGACTGGTACAAAAAATGGTTCTACATCCGCGAATAGCCGAACACGATCACGCTGTGCGACACGGGCTACATTCCGGAGAAGAAGACGAGCTGGTCGGAGAGGCCCGAGCATCTGGGACAGATCCCAGAAATATTTGGAATGATCCCATGGAAAAACTGGATGGTCCGAGCATAGTCGGGAGTTTCATCAGCCGACGGGTCTAGCCCTGCCAGAGGAGGGCACATCCTAGCTATGAGTATCAAGGGAGCGTAGACCCGACAAGGACGAGGCAGAGGGCGCTTGACAAAATCAAAGTCAAAGCTAGAATTGGCGAGCTATTTAACTTAGCCGATCCAAATTATGCCAGATTGAGCGACATCGAGCATGCTTTCAAGCTTGCCCGACCTCCCCCAAAGGTAACGCGTCTTGCCGCATACCCGTAGTCTTATATTGTGGTAGGGTAAGTGGAAACTTACTGTGTTCACTCCCTTTTGTTACCCAGGTTAATGGTCGAGATAGAGCGACAGTGTTTATGTCGCCACCCCCTAGAGTAGAGTGGCCACAAGGAGCTGATCCCGCCACCCAGACCAGCGTCGAGATCGAGGATGAGGACGTCGACTGGGCGGAGCTCAGAGCTAGAGAGGAGGCAGCGGCCAAAGCTGCTGGTAAGCGGCCGGCTACCCCCAAACAGTCGAAGAAGAGATCAGTAACCACCCTGCTCACTGGGAAAGCGCTAAATATCAATGAGCCCGAGGAGGACCCGGCGGAGAACCCGGCCAGCAAGCGTCGACAGACGATTTTTGCTTGGCCAGACGATGACGCAGAGGAGGGAGAAGATGCAGACACCTTTCAACTTGTCCCTCGAAAAAGGAGAAAGCAACTAGAGTTGATGGAGCAAGGTGGGTCGTCTGCGCCTGTGGGACCCACATTGCCGACGGCGGTGAAGGATGCAGCCGGGTCGACCTCGGGAGTACCTGGGCAAGGAACGCGACCGGTGATGGGAGCGACAACTCAACCGAGCACGCCACCGACCACTGCAACGCGAAGGACAAGTGGCGGAGGGGTCGAGCACCAAGGCCCAGCGACTGTGCTGGATGTAGAGGGAGACCAGGAGTCATCCGCACAGCACGTGGAGGAAGTACGACCGAAGAGACGTGCCTTCTCCACATCATTCCGTGCTTCCAACATGTAAGTATTTGTAACCTTGATATAAGTTAGCAATTTGCACTTAATATGATTGCTTTCTGAACTTATCTCGGATGTACTAGCTCGGCGTCCACAGAAAGTCTAGACCAGCTAGCCGGAAGTGGCGTGGCGCCGCCAATAAGTACAGAGCAGACTACCCAGCAGCTGACCACCGAGGAAGCCATAGTAGAAGATCCATCGGGGCCTCAGCAAGCAAGCAGTCAGACAATTGTCCCCGAGCAGGTGGTCGAGGGACCAGCCGAGCTAGGCACGAGTGCTCCGAGCGCTAAACCTGCTGAGGGCAACACCTCAGCGTCGAGGGTAACAGAGCAGACCGAGGAGCAGCGGCCGGAGGTGAGAGCACAGACCACATTAACCGACGCTGCAGCTCATGGGAAGGCTGTGTGATCACAGATGCTGCTGACGCTGGGCCAGCACCAGGACTCAAAGAAGAGCCCGAAGAGGACGAGGTGGAGGAGGTCCTGGACCATCCACAAGACAAGCGACAACATGGTTATGTGTCGCGTTGGCGGAAAGACCAATGGGTTATCCATGAGGAAATCCCGGAGGTCGAAGAAACCAAGAAAGTTGAATGGGCGGCGAAGCGACTTGTTACAGAAGTGCAGGTAAGCTTCGCTTCACCCCCTGGTCTTGCGGTCTAGTCATAGTTGTCTTACTTAGCTATCTGCACACAGGACTTAATGAAGACCGCAAGGTACCGCAAGAAATGCTTCGACCAGATCAAGGGGATCGTTGCAAACAACAAGGAGCTAACGATGGAGGTGGACCGCTTGCGCCAGCGACTTGAAGCCGCCGATCATGAAAAGACGGTGCAAGATTCCTAGAACCAGAACCTGGTCATCCAGCTCAGTAAGAAAGAGCGGGAAAGAACAAGTAAGTAGCCATTTTATCATACCGACTACTGACAAGTGTTGTTGCGTTGTTGGTAGTAACAGCTGTAGTGCAGGCTTAGAAGCTGAAGTGATCCATCTCCAAGAGGAGAACAGTCGTGTGGTCGGGGAGTGTGATCGCCTAAACAAGGACAATAGAAAACTGGCGCAAGACCAGTCGCAGCTCTGGGACCACACGACCAAGATGACAGAGGAGCTGAAAGGTAAGTTGTCCAACCGCATTTGCTCATTTTTGTTGCCTACCGTAGTTTGGCGTGGTCTAACGTCTTAACAGCGTGTGCGGTTTGCAGTTATAAAAATCAATGCAAAGAAGCATCTGGAGGCCATGATGAAAGACCGAGACGGCTGGAAGGCGTAATGCCAAGAGATCACCAAGGACCGTGACACCTGGAAAAGCCAGTGCCAGGAGGTGGCAAAGGGCATTTTGCCGGTCCTTAACCTCATCGATCCGGCGCTAGCAGAAGATGTGCCAAGGATGCCACAACTGGGATTGATCGAGAGATGCCAAAGGGCATAGGGATGGTTCCAGGGGTTCGTGAAGGAGGCGGGAGAGTACGCAGGCGCACATGTACTAAGCATGGTACGTACTCACTACCCCCTGATCGATCTCAAGCGCCTGGAGGCTGGATACCCGAAGGAGGTAGATCCAGACAAGGCCGAGGAGCTACGGATGACCCAGATGGACTTGTCGGCGAAAATAATTGGTGATATTAACCTATGTGGAGGTGCGACACCACCCGTACAAGGAACGCCGTCAACAAGTTAGCTGGGAGCGCCATCATCTTCAAGCCAACCGGCGAAGCCTGCGGTCTCGACCAGCCAGGCATCGGCGGGGCCATCTTCTTCAGCTCGATCAATGCCAAACTCCCTGAGACCCGAGCACGATGTCAGGCCTAGCGAGCAGCAGGCGCCGCATGCCCCGACTAGCCAATAGTGTAGGCTATAGCTGTAGAAGAAGATGTAGTTGGGTTATTGTAAACTTGGACCTTTTTAGGCAAGCTTGTAATAACGTAACTGTATATCAACATAAGCTTGTTTGTTTTGTAGAAAACGTGTTTAAGCTCAGATATCGTGTTGATGTAACTAAGTTAGAATGTGTTGGCGTTCTGTTTAGTTGTACCAGTTTAGTCGACACGTCATCCTGAAAGGTTTGTATGGCCCTGGTTTGTCTTGCGGTCGGAGTGTGAGGTGCGTAGCTTGTGCACACGTAGAAACGCACAAGTCAAACCAGAGAGCACCTGCCGATCACCCATAGCGTAGAGAGCGGATCCCATGCACGCGTTGGGAGGAACCAGAGACAGGGCCTGCTCCGAGAACCCGAGAAGGAATGGTGGTCGGTTTTAACTGGTAGAGTTAGAATAACAATAGACTTTGAAGTGACACATTAGAGTGGTCGGAGAAATCATAATAGCTTTATTGAAATAAATCAAAAGTACAAGATGGGTACATATCTTAGTATCTAAGCATAGAAATGCCTAAGCTTGTCGATGTGCCAGGAATTGGGTACGTCTGTGCCATCTAGGCGAGCTAACCTATAAGATGTAGGGCGTGTAACCTCCTTGATCATGAAGGGTCCTTCCCATGGGGTTGCGAGTTTGTGGACACCAGCCTGATTCATCTTTCACTTCAGGACCAGGTCCCTGACCATGAAGAACCGTTCCTTGATGTTCTTGTTGTAGTACCTACGCAAAACAGCAAGGTATTTGGCTGTACGTACGCAAGAATCGAGCCGCTTCTCTTCTGCACTATTCACTTCTAGCTCCCGCACTTCATTGGCCTTGTCTTCGTCGAAGTTCTCTACCCGTGCTGATCTGAAGGCTATATCTGCTGGGAGCACTGCCTCAGCGCCATAAACCATAAAGTATGGTGATACGCCGGTATTGCGACTGGGCTGGGTTCTGAGACCCCAGACCACTGGCTGGTAACTCTTTGAGCCTATCTTCCAGGAGCTTTGTCATTCTCTCTGTACATCCTCTTCTTAAGTGAATCCAGGATCATACCATTTGCCCGCTCGACCTATCCATTAGCTCTAGGGTGTGCCACTGAGACGTATTTTACTACTATGCTCCTTTCATCATAGAAGTCCCAAAAAGTGTTCCCGGTGAACTGAGTACCAGATCAGTGATGATGCTATTGGGTATGCCGAAGCGGTGGATGACCTGGTCGAGGAACGCGACAGCCTTTTCTGAAGATGCCTTGACTAGGGGCATGTACTCTATCCACTTGGAGAATTTGTCGATCAGCACAAAGACGCATATAAATTTTTCAGGGGCCGGTTTGAAAGGTCCGATCATATCCAGTCCCCAGCATGCGAAGGGCCAAGAGGCTAGTATAGTCTGAATCTCATGTGTTGGTACGTGGATTCTCTTGGTGAAAAACTGACAACCTTCACAATGGCGGACTAGCTTCTCTGCATCGGCTACGGCTGACGGCCAATAGAACCCTGCTCGGAAAGCCTTGCCCACCAATGTTCTCGAGGCCGTGTGGTTGCCGCAGGAGCCAGAGTAGATTTTGTCTAGGAGATGTTCACCATCCTCCTGGGTTATACACTTCATCAAGATTTCCTCCTTCGCGTTCTTGCGCCACAATTTGCCATCGACGAGCAGATACTGCTTACTGCGACGCATCAGGCGTTCGTTTTCTGTCCGATCGGTGTAACCGCTACCATCTGTCAGGTACTTGATGAAAGGTACTCTCCAGTTGGGCTTCTTAGTGGTCGGAGGTGGTTTGGTGGTGTTTGACGCCGAAACCGTAGCCACCAATGGCTGGTCTGGAGGCTTGTCGACCGCGGGATCTTCTTCTTTGATGGAGGGCGTGAGCAGGTCTTGAACAAATACGCCATGTGGGACTTTGTCTCGGGATGATCCTAACTTTGACAGCGCATCTGCTGCTTGATTTTTGTCCCAGACCATATGTGTGTACTCGATGCCATAGAACTTGCCTTCCAGCTTTCTGATCGCTTTGCAGTATGCATCCATCTTTTCGCTGGTCGTATCCTAGTCCTTGTTGAGTTGGTTGATGACCAGAGCTGAGTCTCCATAGACATAGAGATGCTTGACACCGAGCTCGACTGCAATGCGCAGACCATGTAGGCATGCTTCGTACTCGGCGGCGTTATTAGACGTCGGGAAATAAATCCTGAGGACATATCGGAGCTGCTCCTTGGATGGTGATACGAAAAGGACTCCTGCTCCTACGCCATCGATGTTGAGAGAGCCGTCGAAGTACATCTTCTAATACTTGGTGGGCCCCTGAGAGGCAGGTGTGCTTAAGTCTGTCCACTCGACGATGAAATCGACAAGTGCCTGAGACTTGATTGTAGTATGGCTTGCAAATTCCAAGGAGAAAAGGCATAGCTCCATTGCCCATTTGACGATGCACCCATTTGCATCCTTGTTGCGAATGATGTCTCCCAGAGGGTACTCGGTCATGACCACCACACGATATCCGTCGAAGTAGTGTTTCAACTTTCGGGATGTAATTAGTATGGCGTAGATCAGTTTCTGAATCTATGGGTACCTGGTCTTGGATTCACTGAGCACCTCACTGATGAAATAAATTAGTCGCTGTACCTTGTAGACGTGGTTGGGCTCATCGCGCTCGACCACCATGGTAGTGGAGACCACTCGATTAGTTGCCGCAATGTAAAGCAGGAGGGTTTTTGTCTTCTCTGGGAGCAGTGAGGACCGGAGGTGATGTAAGGAATTGTTTTAGCTGTGTAAAGGCAGCGTCTGCTTCCTCCGACCACTCAAACTTCTCGGATGCTTTGAGCAGCTAGAAAAACGGTAGTCCTTTTTCGCCTAATCTAGATATGAAACGACTGAGGGCAGCCATGCATCCGGTAAGCTTCTGAACATCCTTCACCTTTTTAGGCGGCTTCATGTCCAAGACAGCTTTTACTTTGTTTGGGTTAGGGCGTATGTCGTCGTGACTGACGACGTTGCCGAGCAGTATACCAGATGGAACACCGACGATGCACTTCTTTGGGTTTAATTTCCATTGGAATGTGTTAAGGGCTGCAAAGGTACGTTCTAGGTTGTCGACAAGGGTGTATGCTTCCCGGTTTTAACAACTACATCGTCAACATAAGCCTCGACGAGGTCTTCTTTTATCTCGTCTTTGAGGCAGGCCTATATGGCGCGTTGGTAGGTAGCCCCAGCGTTCTTGAGCCCGAACAACATGGTCGTGTAGCAGTAGGCGCCGAAGGGCGTGATGAAGGATGTCTTGATCTGGTCGTCCTTTTTTAGAGCGATCTGGTGATAACCAGAGTAGCAATCGAGAAAGGAAAGCAGCTCGCAATCGGCAGTTGAATCTACAACCTTATCTATGCGAGGTAAGCCGAAGGGGTCTTTAGGGCAGTGTTTGTTGAGATCAGTGTAATCAACGCACATTCTTCATTCCTTATTCTTTTTATGTACAAGAACTGGGTTGGCTAACCACTCTAGATGATACACTTCTTTGATAAATTCGGCTACTAAAAGCCATGTAACTTCTACCCTAATAGCCTCCTTTTTGTCGCGAGCGAACCGTCATAGCTTCTGCTTGATGGGTTTGGCCTTGCCATCGACATTTAAGGAGTGCTCGATCAAGTTTCGAGGTACACCGGGCATGTCAGTGGGTTTCCATGCGAACACACTCACGTTGCTCCTCAAGAACCTGACGAGCGCGTCTTCCTATTTAGGATCCAGGTTGGCCCCGATAAGGGCCGTTTTGCTGGGATCACCGTCGACCAGCTGGATCTCTTTGTGCTCTTTGGACTTGATGTTCTTGCGTGGGGCCTCGAGCTCTGGGATCTCCAGGTGGTCGGCTGGGGTCTGCTTGGCGTCGAGCGTGGTCTCGGCCATGCAAATAGAGAGGTCGTGAGCCTCTGCTATTTTGAAGCTGTCATCCTCGTAGGTGTAAGCTGCGTATACATTGCCCCTGAGAGTTAGAACCCCCTTCTCAGTAGGCATCTTGAGCACCAAATACCTGTAGTGAGGTATGGCCATGACCTTGGTGAGCGCTGGTCGGCCAAGGATAGCATGGTAGGTGCCTTCGAAGTCGGCGACCACGAAGTTGACGTAGTCGGTGCGGAAGTGGTCTGGGGTACCAAATTGCACAGGTAGCGTGATCTGCCCGAGAGGTGTGGAGCTCTGTCCGGGGAGAACACCCCAGAACTGTGCATCGTATGGCTTGAGATCAGCCTGGGTTATCTTCAGGGCTGGCAAACTATTCTTGAACAGTATATCGATGGAACTGCCACCGTCAATCAGTACTCCATCGAACTGAACCTTGTTGATACAAGGATCGAGAACCAGAGGAAAATGCCCTGGCTCTGGTATTGCAGCCCATTGGTCCTTTCTGCTGAAGGAGATCTCGTGGTGATACCAAGGAGGGAGCCACGGATCGGCGATGAGGTTGTCGTCATTAGCCACATTCAAGCAAGCGCGGGCAAGCAGCTTGCGCTCTCGTTTGGTCTCGATGGACACTCTGCCCCCAATGATGGTGTGGACGCGGTCGGTTGGCTTGACGTACTTGTGATGGGGATCTACGTCTTCATCATCGTTGTCCTCGTTACGCTGCTCCCATACGTCGTTAGGCTTGTCGGATTTATCCGGAGCCTGTTGGTGCGTGTAGATGGATTTGAGAACACGACAATTCTCCATGGTATGGTTTGACTTGGGATGGAGCTGGCAGGGTCCTTTCAATGCTTTGGCGTAGTCTTCTTCGTAGTTGTGACGTCCGCCACCTTTTTTAACGTTGTTGACTTCGCCGTCATCTTCCCGAGCATGCTTGCCCCTGTAATCGTCACGGCAATTATGCCGCTGATTACGCTGGTCGTGGTGGTCGCGAAAATCGTTGCGCTGGTTGCGGCGATCAAAATTGTCGTTCCGACCACGGTTGTCGCGGTAGTCGTCGCGGTGTGGGGGGGTGGTCGGAGCGTGGAACCCTTGCTGCTTCTTCGATGATTATTTTTTTAGCATCATCGGCGTCCGCATATTTTTTAGCAGTAGCTAGGAGCGTTGTGACCGATTCAGGTCTTTTACGGAGGAGCTTGTCCCTTAGGGCATCGTGGAAGCGGAGACCAGTGATGAAAGCTTTGATTGCCTCATTATCAGAGATTGATGGGACCTTGATGCGCATCTCCGAGAAGCGTCGGACGTACTCACGCAGTGGCTCATCTTTGCAGGTCATATTTGTTGCCGGGTTGTTCGCAAGTAGCAATGAAGTTGTTGATGAATGCTTGCTTGAGCTCTTGCCAAGAATCAAAGTAGTTTGCCGGCAAGCTGACCAGCCATTGGTGGCCTGCATGGCCGACGACGACTGGGAAGTAATTAGACATGACATGCTCGTTAGCCATGGCTGATCTACACGCAGTTTCGTAGAGCATGACCCATAACTCGGGGTTCTCCTTGCCGTCGTACTTCTGGGGTTTTTCGAGCTTGAAGTTTTTTGGCCACATGACTTGGCGAAGGTGAGGAGTAAACTGCTTCAAACCCGGAGGGCCGTGGGCAGTATCATATCCCATACGGCGATAGCTTTCGTGGGATGCACGATCGTTGGCTCTTTGGTTAATGCGATCGCGTAGATCGCGTTCTCCGAGGGAATGGCGGAGATCGTTATTGCCATCACGGCGATCCCGATTGCCACCCTGGTTGACCCCGCGACCGCGGTTATCACGGCGATTGTCGTGGTTGTCTCGTCGATTATCGTCCCAGTTGTCGCGGCGGTTGTTGTCCCGGTAGTCGCGGCGGTTGTCGTCCCGACCACCATCATGACCACCGTTTCCGCCTTGACGGTTGTCTGGTGGGTCGTTGTTGCGCGAGCCACGTTGGTTGGGTAACTGTGGGCGACTTGAGTACTGGCGACTGCGGCTTGATTCGACTGAGACGGACGGAGCCTGGGCTTGGTTTGCAATCTCTACGGTCTGGGCTATAGCAGTCGTCAGGTAGGCTTGTACATCATCACGAATTGCCTGGATTTCTGGGGTATTGGGCAGTCATTGCATTGTCGCCATAGCAACAGCTACGTTGGCGCTTGGAGTCCTGAAGACATGCTTTTCCCCTACCCTATCAAAGGCATTGTTGAGATCGCGTGGCTGGAACCTTATGCGTCGTGCCTCCTCTTCTGCCTCGGCTTCGGCTTGTCTGCGATTAAACCGGTCAATATTGCGTGCTTCGCGTGCTAGCCTTTCTTGTTCTGTTTCGCCAACTGCCGGTGGTTCGTCATTACTGACGACATTGATCAAGTCTCCTCGCCTTAGTGGGAAGGATGGGAATTGTGGGAGCCCCGGGGAGTGGTCTGGGATATCCAGATCGTATTCAACTTCTTCATTGTCATGATGCTGAAGCTCAGTGTGGACGGAGCCAATAGATGCGATGCTGGACGGGGAGCTTGAACCGCCCTCTTGAACTGTGTGGACCGATCCTTCTTGATACTCCTCAATCCGAACCATGTTGACGAAGTTGCGTGGCCTTGGCCGAGGTCGATGTATAAAACACAGATCCGAGCAGCGTTGTATATTGTACGTGTAGTTGAAAGCAGTGTTTCGCAGGCCGTAGGGCTGAGCCTGATAATTCTCCATCAAGGCTTCGCACTCGGAGAGCCGAAGACCCGTTGCGGGGGCTGGTCGGCGACGAACGGAGCACCCTTCAGGAGTAGACGTGACCACGAGATCCGTATCGAGTCGTGCAGGACGACTAGCCTGAGCTGGTCGGGTAGATCTGTTGTGGGTAGTGGTTACCTGCTCGGTAGGTTGATTTTGAATCAAATCTACCAGAGCTAGGGTTTCAGCAAGCTTGGTGCCGACCTGATCGATGGAGTCGAGCAGGTCGGTGTTTTCGATCTGTCTCCCTTTGTAGCGAGGAAGCGAACGACGAGTTGTCGGCGTGGTTGAAGACGATGCTGGTGTGGCCGGAGCCAGATCCAACGTGGTCGGAGCCGTAGCTGATGCTGGTGAAGCAGTGGTCGATGCAGATCGGATCAGCGCCTCCTCTGTGGTCATGGCATGAAGTTGTCGGAGCCAGTGGTCCAGGTGATCTGGCCGATGGTGAACGTGAGGCCGTTCGGCGTAGCCATGGAACCGGGATGATGACCATCTTGTTCGTCTGGGGAGCAGTACGCACACCCCCTACCTGGCGCGCCACTGTCGACGAAATATGGTCGGCAGTCTACCTAGGGGTATGCTCAAGGTAGTAGATTATCGACAGACAGGTGCGCAAGCTACGAACGAGATGGTGACGCAAGACAGACACGAGGTTTTATCTAGGTTCGGCCGCCGTGAAAGCGTAATACCTACGTCATGCGTCTGATTGTATTGCTGTGTGTAAATGAGATGATTTTTTAGAGGGTCCCATGCCCGCCTTATATAGTCTGGGGGCAGGGTTACAGATCTGAAAACTAATCCCAACCAGTTACAATTGCTATAGGTGGCCGGATAATGATTCATATTCTAACCGACCAGGATATTGCTTGGTCTCCAAGTCTGCCTTGATTCCTTGCGCGGGACTCCGAGCAAATCGGCTGGGCCGCGCGTCGTCTTTTAGTGGGTCGGACCCCCTGGTCCGGGCCGGCCCAAACCTAGCCGTAAGGGTATAGGGGTTAATACCCCCACATAAGCACGAAACATCACTACGCTCCTTGTTCTACAAACATTTGGGTTCCCGTTTGGAAAACATTTGCGTTGTATCGTTCTACATATTACCACTCCCGTTCCGCGTTCTCATTCCCTTCCAGGAGCATAGCTGCTAAGTGCTAATCTATGAGAGATAAAGACCACACAAAGACACAAATCAATCATAATGCAAGAACTTTAATGTGGTAACTGGTAAGTAAAGAGCAAGGCAAAAGAGTGAAAACTATTGGAGCCGATGATTTATCTCATGGTTATCAGTTGACAAAACACAACCCTTAGCAGTTGGCGCGGCCGTGCGTGCTGGCGAGGCGACGGAGCAGAGCAGCTGGCGATCACACGCACGTAGCACTAGCTCAAATATGCATATATATTCAGGTCAATTAACCCTGAGAGACACACAGTACACGTCAACAATTCAGACCTTGCTGCCATTAACGGTCTCACTGCTACTAGTGTCCTTGGTGTCAGAGTCACTGGCACCACCACTGCTGCTCGCCTCGGCCTCGTGCACCCTTCCGTCCTCTGCTCCTCCGGCAGCCGCCGCTCCGGCCATGCCGACCTCCCTGAACCGGCCGTACAGGTCGCCGCGGTAGAAGTTCCTCGTCCTCCACGCCAGCACCAGCGACACGAGCGCGCCCAGCAGCGTGACGCCGGTGATGATGAGGAACGACTCCCTGAAGCAGCGCACGCCGATGCAGGTGAGGTCCCTGCCCCGCCGCCCGCCCTGCCGGAGCGCCTCCCGGTCGTACATGCGGCCGGCGATGCGGACGTTGAGGATGTAGGAGCCCACGGGGCTGGCCACGGCGCCGAAGTTGTAGAGCGTGGAGTAGTACTTGAGCCCGAACACCTCGGAGATGATGGCGAACAGCAGCGGCCACTGCGCGCCGAAGCAGAAGCCCAGGATCACGGACGCCGCGTACAGCCCGTTGCTGACGCCGAAGGCGATGAGCGCGTGGCCCACGCACGCCAGGAGGAGCACCACCGTGAGCGCCAGCGGCCGGGGCACCTGGTACCGGGCCAGCACGTACTCGGAGGCGAACCCGGACACCACGCGCCCGGCGTAGTTCCAGATGCTCACCAGGGAGACGAACGTGGAGATGGACCGCTGCGGGTAGCCCAGCGACTGCCCGATCTGCCCCATGTTGTCCACCGCCGTCAGCGTGCCGCCGATGCCGCAGATGGTGGCCACGAACAGGACCAGCATGTCCACGCTGAACAGGGCCTGCAGGATGGTGTAGTCCTGGCCCCGCGCCGGTGGCCGGAACACGTCCTGGAAGCAGGACGGCGAGCTGTTGTCCTCGGTGGCGGCGATGGCCTGATGGCGACGATCGGGCGACTCCGGTGCCACGTTATTGTTCGACGCCCGCGTCTTCTCGTCGACGGTGATCGTCACGATGGCGGCCGAGGTTGCTGCTGTTGGCGCCGGCGGCGCAAGGTAGGTCTTCAGCTCTTGCTTCACGACGATGACGATCGGGAAGAAGATGAGCAGGAGGAGCACTACGGCCGTGACGTAGTACGCCGGCTTCGGGAAGTGGATCACCTCCAGCTCGACGACGTTCATGACGAGCAGGTACGCTGCCAGCACGATGGAGGCGTAGAGGAAGAGGAAGAAGGCCTTGCGCTCCCCGCGCGCGGCGGCGTTCCGCGGCATGATGCGGATGGTGGGGATGAAGACCAGCGAGATGGCGGCGGGGAGCCACGCCATGAGCAGCACCAGGTCCGCGCCGTCGTTGTCGGTTCCGTAGATGGCGCGGTACAGCTGCGTGAAGATGGCGCCGCTGAGGCCGACGAAGCCCTTGAGCAGGCCGAGCACCACGCCGCGGTCCTCGGGGAAGTTCTTCACGGCGGTGACGAGCGAGCCGGTGTTGGCGAACGACTGCGAGTTGGCGCCGATGGCGATGTACAGGCACATGAGCCACACGGGTGGCTGCGCCGTGCGGCCGGTGATGGCCAGGTAGATCATGAGGTAGCCCACCAGGTTCATGCCAGCGCCGCAGAACAGCACCACCCACGGCGGGGTGACCTCGTTGATGAGCCCAGGTAGGATGCCCACGTTGGCGCCCACGTCCTTGAAGAAGCTCAGCGTGTTGAGCGTCTGCTGGTCGTACCCGAGCGACGTCTTGATCGCCTTGGAGTAGATGCCGAAGATGTACGTGCCGCCGGCCGCCGCCATGATCAGGATGGACGCGAAGAACATGAACCACCGCCCGCGCATGACGTGCAACGCGAACCGCATCGTGCTCGCGGCGTCGGCGCCGGGGGCCGCCCCCATGGCACGGTCGCCGCCGAACACCATGTTCGTCCACCGGCTGGTTGGTTCTCGGGACGACCACGGACACACACACAAGAGGTCTCTTGAGCTAACTACTAGGTATACCACTTGTGTGAGCCCCAGGACTTGTGCTGGCTACCTTGCTATATGTAGTGAGTACAGACACATGGTGACGGCTGCGCGGACTGAGTGTGACGGCTGACGGCGCGGACTGAGCGGGCGGTCTGCGCGCGGGCGCGACGGCGCGGGCGCTGCGCGGAGTGTGACGGCACGGCTGACGGCGGCGCTGCAAAAGGACACAGACCAGGTACAAAAAGCAACCAATAGAAAGCGCATGATAAGCTGAACGACCGAGGATGCATGTGGCGTTGAGGTGCCGGACTGAGGCGCTGGTGTTCCGCGGCTGGTGTGCCGGCGAGGCGCTGGTGTTCCGCGGTGCCGGACTGAGGCGCTGTCGCGGACTGAGCGGGCGGGTGCCGGGGCGCTGGTGTGCCGCGGACTGAGCGGGCGCTGTGCCGGTCTGAGCGGCGGCTGACGCAGCCACGCGCGGACTGATGACGGCTGGTTGTGGATAACTCTTTCGCTTTAAATCACACGTGCCACACTCTATTCTCTTCTAGTTTTTTTTTTGCCGTGTCCAAGATCTGGACGATTATTTTTTTTGGGAATAAATCCCACGGTGGGAAATCACTTAGCCGAGCAGGTCTCGAACCAGGACCAGTGGCTTCCACACCTGGAGAGCTCACCATCCGAGCTGAGGCTCGGTCCCCTCTCCTAGTTACTTGGCATGCAGTAGTAGCATATGTACTATCTGTATGTGCTCTAAGCTCAATTTAAAGCTTCCGGAGGGGGCATAATGTATTACCCACATTCGTGGTGCCCTTTGTTACTCTGTCATCAAGGAATAAGTAAGGTCACCCATTACAACCTTACATGACTACTGTTCTGTATCATGCAAGTGTGCTTTGTACTCACTCCATTCCAAATTTAAGATGCTTTGGCTTTTCTAGATACATTGCTTTACAATGCATCTAGACAGTGTATATCTAAATACATAGTAAAAGCTATGAATCTAAAAAAAGCTAAAACACCTTATAATTTGCAATGGAGGGAATACTATATATTAAGAATTTTGTGCATAATTTTCAGTACTTTTTGGGCCCATATGCTTGCTAATTTTTAATTAGATTATATATAGAGATTGTATATTGTTCTGTTTTTACTAGCCAATTACACAAATGCACTGGTTCTATACTTTGTCTAAACTGCAAAAAGTCTGAAAGTAATCTTGTGGCATGTTGTATACAAGTGCTTATTAGGGTTTACCAGCTTGGTTTTCTGTAGAAGCAACTTCTTGTCTATTTCCCTTTCAGATATTTCAGCAACTGCATTTTACAAGGCTCAACCGGTTTTGGACTTTGCATTGGAGTACCTCGATATACGTGACACCTCAAGGCGTTTGTCTGACCAGGATCGCATAAAAGTATTGAACATCATACTTTTACTATATCCTCATTTAGTTCTAATGTTATATGGTTTGATTGTATCATAGTTTTGCCGTTTCACTTTGTAGTTGAAGAAAGTCCTCAAAGGAGTACGGGTTGTGGCAACACATCGCCGTGATATAGCCATACGTTACAAGATTACTGGGATAACCTCACTTCCCTTGAGTGATTTAACGTATCTATTCCATTTTAATTGATCTTCTTTTCCTTAATTCATGCTGCACTATTTTTTAACGACACATATATTCAAATATTCATGTTTGCTTATACAGGTTTGATCAAGATGAGACAAGGGTTTCAGTTGCTCAATACTTTAAACACCAATATAATTACTGTTTGAAACACATTCACTGGCCATGCCTTCAAGCTGGCAGTGATAGCAGACCGACTTATTTACCCATGGAGGTCGTGCCTATATCTTCATCTGTTTGTGTCAATGTTTTTTGTCAGATTTCTTCAGGATGACACTTATTTATGCAGGTTTGCAATATACTTGAAGGACAACGCTATTCTAGAAAGCTAAATGAGCGCCAAGTCACAAGCATCCTGAAGATGGCATGTGAGCGACCAACTCAAAGGGAGGGTAGCATTTTAGAGGTGAATTTTGTAACTACTATCCCATTGTTGACTCTTTGTTTGTTCTTGTACATTGTAGTCTATAGTTTTGTTTGGTATTCAGTATTTATTTGTTTTTACTTTTTAATAAAAACCGTACCTTCTCTGTTTTCTCAGGTAGTTAATAGGAACAACTATGGTAATCATCATTGTGCCAAAGAATTTGGTATTAAGGTGACAAATGAACTTGCCTTGGTTGATGCGCTTGTGCTGCCAGCTCCGACGGTAAGTTTGTTCTTTTCCTGGATGATCTTTTACACTCTGATGTTCCAGTTGTCTGTACTGATGATCATTTATATCCATTTTAGCTTAAGTACCATGACTCTGGGCGAGAAAAGGTGTGTAGTCCTTCCATTGGTCAGTGGAACATGAACAACAAGGTATTACATGTTATTTTCTTTCTGAGCTCCACTTTACTTTTATTCAGTCACAACAAAATTATCTTTTCGGTAAGAATTCTAGTTTCATGTGCACCTGCAATGTTGTTGGTGACACTTTTATTAAGTGCTATATTCACTGATTCACAAATGTAGTAAATGTTAGGTTTCCACATTTTTTTACTGAAATGTTTCCATATCTTTATTTGTCAACATTTTTTACATGTGTTTATCAGAGATTGATCGATGGAGTATCCATTAAGTATTGGGCTTGTGTGACTTTTGCTTCTCGCTTGCATCCAAATGACGTCCGGATGTTTTGCAACAACTTGGTTGGGGCGTGCAATGATATTGGCATGGTAAAGATGCAACATTTGATCATGTACTCGTTTCACTATTATTTATGCTGGTTTATATGTTCTCATTTTTTGTGGTAGCAAATAAATGGGAGACCTTGTGTTGATGTTGGGCAAGCACGCCCAGATAACTTAGAAGCTGCACTCAGAAATACTCATAGACAATCTGCACAAATGCTTGCCCAACAAGGTGTGACTAGGCCACAGCTTGATTTACTAATTGTTGTATTGCCAGATGCAAATGCAAGTTTCTTTTATGGTAAGCAAGTCAAATGGCTTTCAAAGTTTGTAGTATTTGTTGGCTACGTTTTGTATGCATTCTTGTTTAATCTTTAGCTGTGGCGTTTCTTTCATGCAGGAAGGATAAAGCGTCTTTGTGAAACTGAGCTTGGTGTAATAACTCAGTGTTGTCTACCTAAGAATGTTCATAAAGGTGGCAGACAATATCTCCAAAACTTAGCCCTTAAAATTAATGTTAAGGTAATGTGGCTAGGCAGTTGCTAAATATGGCCTTTGTAGATACTCTAATTCAGTTCCTGTACTGTGATTTTGGGCTGTGTTGAGCTTTAGTGTAATTGAGATTTCATTGAAGTTGTGGTTTGTGGGTTTGGCTTTTATAGCTCAAGAAAGGAGTGGAATTTGCAACTAATGTCGAGATTGCTTACATTTTCTACATTTTACACATAGGTTGGTGGCCGTAATACAGTCCTTGAAGATGCTTTAAATAGGAGAATACATTTGTTAACAGATTTGCCTACAATAATCTTTGGAGCTGATGTTACCCACCCAGCTCCAGGGGAGGATGCATCCCCGTCAATTGCAGCGGTTTGTATTCTCTCTCTCTCTCTCTCAGCTTGATTTGTGTTGATATTTTCATCACATGACCTCTGTCATGGAACCTGCTTTTCATTTATTTGAGGATAATTTACTCTTACCTCGGCAGAACTTTGAAGAAACAATTTGTTATTTCACCTTGACTTCTTGTTGGCATTGACATGTCCTGTTGGAGAGATCTCCTTGTGCTTCTGGTTTCTAATTAGTCATGTTAAAGTTACGATAGGTTGTTGCATCAATGGATTGGCCAGAAGTTTCAAAGTACAGGTGCCTTGTGTCTTCTCAAGGTCATAGGGAAGAGATCATAACTGATCTTTTCACACAAGTGAAGGATCCACAAAAGGGACTTGTTCACGGTGGAATGATCAGGCATGCTGAACATCTTAGTTGTCTAACTTTGTTGTCCTTCAGATAAATGATCTTTCCATTTTTAAAAGTCATATTGTTGATGCAGGGAACTGCTTGTGTCATTCTATAAGGCAAATGGGGGCCGTAAACCAAGCAGGATAATTTTCTATCGGTTCGTAATTGTCTGTTTGAATGATTTATGTTGCTGCCTGAACTTAAATCTTGTTTCCTTGCATGAAAAGGCAGAGCACCTGCCATTTTCCCTCATGTTAGCGCATCGTGTATATGTGGTAGTCTAGATCAGTTTACTTAACTAATTAACTATATATATATGGTTGTTTTGGATCTCCTTGTTGGCTTGTTGTACATGTCTCAACAGCTACACCTTGTATACTTGGGAAACGATCCTGGAGTTAATTGCCTTTGTGCACCTGAAAAACGAGAGTAGAACTAATTTTACTTGTTTTCTTGACTTGCAGAGATGGTGTCAGTGAGGGGCAGTTTAGCCAGGTCTTGCTTTATGAAGTGGATGCTATTCGAAAGGTGCTTTTCTTTAAAATAGTATTCTCTTTTGATGTATTCTTCTAGCTGTGTTTTACTTGATCTATCATCTTTGCTGATCATTGTGTTTGTACTCAGGCGTGTGCCAGCTTGGAGGAGGGCTACCTTCCTCCAGTGACATTCATAGTGGTGCAAAAGCGGCATCACACTCGGCTTTTCCCTGAAGATCATCGTGCACATGGACAGACAGATCGCAGTGGAAATATTTTGCCAGGTAAAGTAAATTCGCTATTAGGGTGCAATTGTTCTTGATATTGACGAGGACACATGACTAGTTCTCTTCTTTGATGAACCATTTATATGCAGCTCTCCTTTGCATTCTTATTGTTTCTGGCTAATAATTCTATTGTGTTCTTAGGAACTGTTGTTGACACGAAGATATGCCATCCAAGTGAATTCGACTTCTACCTTTGTAGCCACTCAGGCATTCAGGTGACCAGATGCTAAGATGATGCGATACATCTGAAACGAATTCTCTGCTCAACGTTTGTGGTTTACTCATTTTGCACTTTTGGCAGGGAACGAGCCGGCCAACACACTACCATGTTCTGTTTGACGAAAACAATTTCACTGCCGATGCACTGCAGACATTGACCTACAAACTGTGCTACACGTAAGCAGTTTTTACCACCTGTGATCCTTAGCAAAATAGGTACATTTTCACTGTCCGAATTTTGGCCACCATATTTACCTGTTCCGTGATCTGGCTTTCTTTCAGGTATGTGCGATGCACGCGATCAGTCTCTATAGGTCAGCAATTGGTTTGCAAATTACTACTCCTATATACTGTCTGAAGTTACTGTTATATTATCCATGTTCTGTATGTTGTTTCCTTTTAGCTCACGGATGACCAATTGATGAGCTGCATGTGCTGTTGCATACAGTTCCCCCGGCATACTACGCACACCTGGCGGCTTTCCGTGCGCGCCACTACTTGGACGATGGCCTCTCCGACCAAGGATCGTCTTCTGTGGCGAGCTCTCGCCAGCAAGACCGCACTGCTCCGGTGAAGCAGCTGCCGAAGGTGATGGAGAGCGTCAAGCAGTTCATGTTCTACTGCTGAAGCTGACCTTGCAAGAACCGGCAACAACGCTTTTGTAGCCGTAGAACTCCAGGTCGAGTAGCAGTATGGATGTGGTGTAAATATGGTAAACTAGCCCACAGGCCGGGCGCATGACATCCAAATCATATTTTGGGCCCCGGGCGAGTCTTGCATCCAAGACTCACCAGAAAAACGGCGAACTTGGCGCTGACGTCATGCTGGTTTCAAATCTTTTTGGTGGACTTTATAAAAGTCCAGAGCAAGTGATTGTGATTTTGAAGGCTTTTCAGTTGCAACCCTGCGGCTATTGCTTCTGAAATTTCCTGTACTGTAGTGCTTTGACTCGGTGCATGTATAAATATGGAAGTGAGGCTGTGAGTTCGTAGGCTGTTTGTTGCATTTGGGGCAAGCAATATGCGAGTCATGGTTTCGTCGCCAGCATCCACGCGTCAGTATTATCCAGCTGATTAATCAGTAAATGGATCGAGGATTCATCAAACAATATTTCTAATGGAGCTTCTCGGTTTCGCTGTGGCTTGTCACGCTGCAATTGGCCACGTGAGTGCAGATTGCCGCAGGTGGCCAGGTGGAGGTTGGATCAGAAGCCGGCGTGCTTATCTGGCTCTGAAACGACCTGGAAACAACCCTGCTGCTCAATACCTATCAGCATGCAGCGGGAGTATTATAGGGTCGTTATTGGCGCGAGTCGTCGGCTGACTTGAGAGTTCATATATCCCGTCGTTTGAAGATTCTTACACGGTTTGGTCAGAGAAAATTAGTGACGTTTGACAGAGAGAGAGAGATTCCGTTGAATGTTCATGTGTGATCACTTTGTATATTTCCCGTTCGCAAATTATTGGCAGCAGTCGCCGTCGTCGACCTGCTTGTGGCGAGGCTGAAAGGCCCAGCGTGCGTCAATGATCCCCGGGCATTCGGGGAAACTTATTATTCCCTCGCAACAAGGTCGGGACTCGGAAGCAACGCCATGGTGCGGAGGCAAACAATTTCACCGCTAACAGTTATGCGCTCCACCACGGCTGGTCCCCCTCCCTCTTTCCTCCAGCATATCGCATGATGCCGGAGGGAGTAAGGATCCATCTTTTTTAATATTTTTTTTGGTAGATCGAGTCAAGGTTAGGGTTTCTTTATGCAAGTTTTTTTAGTTTTGGGGATTTATCTCCTCCTCTTCTCCGGCCATGACGGGCAGGGTGGAATCGTTTTCTTCATGACGGCTCTGTTGAAGATGGGAGCGACAACTACGGCGTCAGCATCCTCACCGGTATGACGACATGGAGACTTTTATTTCCGGACGTCGATATCAAGGCGGAGATGGTGTCGCTGCCATGGAATAATTTTCTCCGGTCTCTTCTCTATTTTATTGTGGTTAGATCTGGCGACGATGAAGGACTAGGGAGAATAAGTTTTAGATCAATCTTTCTCATTCTTCGGTGGCAGCAAGAAGAAGAAAGACACCGGAAAGAAGTTTCTCAACTCCACCTACATGAATGTTGACCGTTGTTCGTTGGGCATCTGTTCTCAGGCCTTTTGCTGAGTGTTTGCCTGTGCGGTCATCCATACTGCAAAGCGTCGTGCAGATTTAGTTTTGAGATCTGGAGTTATTCACAACATGGGTACAATTTAGATGAAAACCAGTTTCTAGATATTTGTGTAATCCAGAGTGCCGGTAACGTGTTGATGTACCAAACTATTATATAATATAATTCTTCTTTAGTTGCCAAAAAAAAAGAAATTTATCTAATTCTGATCAAGTTTTAAAAAAGTTGTATAGGCACTATAAAAATAGAGTAGCTCAGTTAAATCCACCACGAAAATATAGTTTGATAATACATTCATTTGGTATGTTAATATATTTTCTATAGTCTTTGTCAAATTAGGGAAATTTTACATAGGATATACTAATAAAGTGATGGAAAGAGTATCAACCTATTTAAACAGAGGTGGGTCCATATTGTCCTGATTGGCCAAATCCTTGTTTGACGTGTGTGCATTGGCACCGGTGAGCGATGCACGTACACATGTTGAGAGGCAAGTGGTGAGACAACTGCATCGTTGTCATCCAATGGAGGGAGGTGGCGGTGGCGACATGGAGGCTAGGGTTTAAGTTTGGGCTCTAGTGTCGTCCTCTAACCTTAGAGGGACGGGTAGAGGTTGGCAGCCGGTCTGGCGGCAAAGGCGGTTCATGGGTGGCGAGGCAAGGCAACGGTATCGCTGCCTACCGAACAATAGAGGACAATGGTGGCTAGGGTCGGTGGCGGGGGTGACCGAGTGCCGAGCTACTGCGCCGGTTGCTGGTGGTGGACGGTGAGGTTCTCGGTGGCCACGGTGGCATCGGCGGCGGGGCACATCCCACAAGGTATCCGATTGCGATTAAGGAAAGGGAAGAAGCAAGAGGTGGGTGGCGGACAGTGTGGTCATCAGTGAAGTAGCCAACGATCAGGACGCTGATAGGATGAAGTTACCATACATGTTTCGCTATCAATGTGTATGAATCAACTCTGCTGTGTTGAGTTTGTAATTTATCTTTGTTAATATTTCAGTGGCATATTCATTTTTCTCTCGTCATTTTTAAAAATAGACCAGTAGTCATGTTCCTCCGTGGCTCCGTCCAGAAAAAAAAATGTATATGTAACACTTTTAAGGAGTATTTTTTTTAAGTTTGATCGAACATATTTAAAAAAGCATTTAATATCAATGTCGCATATGTCATAAGATTAGTCGTAAAATATATTTTCTTAATAAATTTATCTAGAGACATAAATGGCGATTATTATTATTTATGAAATTTGTTAATGAAGTAGACTACTTTAGAAGCGAGATATGCATTTTTTAACAAAGTATGTTCTTGCATGATAAGAGCTTCTGGAATTCTGGGCCTCATATGTTAGACACGAGTGCATCTAGAACTCGTTCAGAATTCCTGTTCCTGACGTTAGCTATAGCTCCTGGAACAATTTTGCGTGAGCTGTTCGCATCGTGGTGCTTCCGTCAGAATTATTATTATTTTTTGAACGAACCTTCCGTCAGAATTAATTGATTCTGGTCATGAGTGCCGCAGGGAAGTGTAACAAGATTTTTCAAAACGAACGCGATGTCAGGTGTGGACGAGAGTATGAGATGAGACCAGCACGCCTGCTCACTTACTTTCTCGATCAAGAGAGAGTATTTCGCTCCATACTAGTAGTCAAATAACATCGCGTTCCCATGGGCTGATTTGTCTCCTTGCATTTTACACTAGTCAACAGCAATCGCCTTCCTGCACACGAACATAGGTTCGATTCCATTTGACGATCTGTATTTCGATCTTTCCTAACCAAAAAAGTTTCTCCTATTTAGTCCTGTCTTTTGAAGTACAACAAGTTTTGGAGTATTTTAATAATTTATTATGAAATTTAGGAGCAACATCCATCACAGAACCAAGTCAAAAGAGCTCTTTTGGGGCATGCAAATATTTTCCTACCTCCATGAGAATTAAATTGTTTCCCATCAGATTCACACGGTTGTGATGTACTATAATTACGACTTACGTACAACGACTATTTAGGAAAATCGCATCAGTAGGAAAAAAAGAAGTGCAGAAAATATAGATCGATCACGACAAACACCGACCGGTGGCTTCTTCCAAGTGGTGAATTGTTAGTCATTGTGCAGTTTCCTCAACCCTTCTAGGAGTAGTTTGTTTAGGAAGCGATTGACTATTCTAGGCCCATACATCTAGAACGTTTTACAATCTGTGGCTTACCGGGAAAGGGCGGCCTGTGTGTTTGACCCGTCGACTGAACACGGCACAACAGTTGATTTTGTTTGCTAGAGGCTAGAGCTACGCCTCTAAAAAACATATGAATTCCTTAGAGGCAGACACCTGTAATTACAATAAAAATGTTGGAGGTAGAGCTGGAACAGTTTGAATTAAATATAAATATCTAAGTAATTTTGATTTATTCTACAAACTACATGCATCCTCTATTTCAAATTATAAGATGTTTCGGCATTTCTAAATACATAGGTTTTGCTATGAATCTAGATATACACTTATGTCTAGATACATAGTAAAATCAATGGATCTAGAAGAGCCAAAACGTCTTATAATTTGGAATGAATGGAGTATTTAATATGGACCCCGGAGGTAGAACTCAACCAAAAGAAGTCAGTTTCAAATCAATTCTTTGATAATGTATAGTATAGCTCCTCACCGGGGAGGGGAGGGGGCGGAATTTAAGCCATGTACTTCTATCCATGCCATAAAAAGTTGTCTGTAAATTGTGACGAAGTAGTAGAAATAACTCGACCTGTGCATCATGGTTTGCTTGCCACCAATGGTGGCGGTGGTAGTAGGCATAACAGTCTTGCTATTGCGTTCATCCCCTTGCTGTGAGTGATAAACAAATACTTGAAAGACAAGGGACGAATAGTTATTTTACCTTTACTATCCTTTTAGCCTCATTTTTTCTAATTAAATTTTCAAAATGACTATTTTAGTCCTCAAACATTACTTTTGGTTGTAATTTTATCATAGAACTATCTCTTATTTAGTTCTCAAACATTGCGTTTTGGGTTCAGTTTCATCATGAACTATCATGGTGGTCGTTATGGTCTTCACACTTTTTATTTTGACTCAGCAACCTCGTCCCTCATTCTATGTGGCATGCTACATTGTCATATGCCTCGTCAGCTCTAGCACAACTCATGATTGGAGATGGACGATCGCCTTTGAAAGAACTACAACCATGCCAAGCCAAAGAGGCTAGGATATGCACAGTTGACATGGCGGGTCAGTGACCACATGTGGCGCAAGCGGTGATTTCCATAAAGAGCCAACCTCAGAGGTGACACAACGTGCGGCTATGTACGAGATGACATGGGCGCATGAGAATGATTGGTGGAGGAAGGTTGTGGGCTGGCATAGGATTGGAGTATCATGGTGGAGGAGGCCTTTGAACTACAATGCCTCTAGGATTTGCTTGAGCCTCTCAAGATCCCACGCTGGATCCACGAGATGCCACTCCATCTAGTCGTAGAGTGCCACGGACGACGTTAGGGACAGCCATTGTAGCAGCTAACACTAGCCTTTCAAAGGAGGATTGGTCAACGGTCCTAGCTGGCACTCTCTTGCATCATGTGCGATGACTTTGGGGACCTTAGCTGTAGTGTTATGTTCTCCTCTCGACACTGACAACTACTGATGATGGTCCATCTTTGATCATGGGTGGTACTAGAGTCGGCGAGGCATGACAACATGCCATGCCACGTATGGCGAGGGACAAGGTTGATCTAAGAAGATAAGTTTGATATGTGAAGCTACCAACTTTCATAGTTTGTGAATGAAAATGAGCCTAAAAGTTAAAGTTGAGGAGTGGAATGGTCGCTTTGATAGTTTTAGGATTAAATTTAGCCCAAAAGTAAAGTTTTATGACTGGAATAACCATTCTAAAAGTTCAAGAATGAATGCGTTGAGCCATAACCGAGGGGACGAAAATAACTATTCCACCAAAGAGTTGGATCTACACTAAGTGGTAGAGGGGAATGCACAATCTACTGGATATAAACAGTGATGATGATATAGTAAAAGTGGTACTCACCCTATCGAGCTAATGACCAGGATTTGCAATGCTTATATTTTTTTTACTTCTATTGGGTGTTATATCTTTATTTGTTTCCAAAACATGAGACAAAAAAGGGACTTGATAATTGCCTAGTACTAGAATTTAGTTGCCCAAAATATAATATAAAATCAGGTCTACTTTTCATAGTGAACTCGACTAAAATCCCCTTTTTTCTAACCACTAAGATGTAGTATTTCCCAAATTATAAGACGTTTTGACTTTTCTATATTCATAGCTTCTGCTATGCATTTAGATATATACTATGTCAAAATATATAGGAAAAATAATATATCTAGAAAAAACAAAAAATCTTATAATTTAAAATGGAGGAAGTAGCATCCATGAATCATGATCGTCAGTTCGTCACCATCTAAAAAAAAGGACTCGTGGCCTATGTCATATTCTATAACACAAGCCTTGTAGTGAACCAAAACACGAGAACTCAATCAAGTACAATAATATTGATAATTCGAAATGCAAGGTTTGTGTGTCTTCGGAAAAATCGATGTCACAAAATCTTTTAATTTGACAAATGTGTAGAAAATGCATATACTGATAAGCGCACGTGTGCAAGTGGCCGGCCAGATAGACAATTATATGGACGAAAAGTATATGCAAAGAGCAAAGGGAGACCTCTCTGTTGCAAACCTGATTACATGTACACACGGTATATGGATCTTGCCAAGTTGTAGTCAAGTTGGGAACTTATTTGACACATCCACTCCTTCATAGCCGCAAGATCCATGAACACACGGTCACACGTGCACACGGACGCATAAGTGGTAGAAGGCTTATCATAGCTCGGATAATTAGCCAAGCAGTGTATCACTTGCGAGTACGTACGTCAAGAATAACCCGGTGATAGACTTCACTGGTAGAGAACAGACTTTCGATTTTTGGCTTTAGTCCCGACCGGAATTGGACCCGAGACTAATAGGTGATTTAGTCCCGGTTTGAGCCGCCCACCGAGAGTAGAATCCCCTGCCCAATGGCTAGTGCAGTAGGCTTTTCTAGGAGGAACATTTAGTCCTGGTCTGTGGCTCCAACCGTCTTGCTATTGCGTTCATCCCGTTTTTGTGAGTGATAAACAAATACTTGAAAGACATGGGACGAATAGTTATTTTACCTTTACTATCCTTTGAGGCTCAATTTTTTCTGATTAAATTAAAATGACTATTTTAGTCCTCAAATATTACTTTTGGATTGTAATTTTATCATAGAATAGAACTATCTTTTAGTTCTCAAACATTGCGTTTTGGGCTCAGTTTCATCATGACCTATCAAAGTGGTCTTTATAGTCTTCTAACTTTTATTTTTGGCTCAACCTCGTCCCTCATCCTACATGGCTTGCTACGCTGTCATATGCCTCATCACTCATCAGCTCCAGCACAACTGTCGACTGGAGATGGACTATTGCCTTTGAGAGGACTACAAGCCATGTCGAGCCAAAGAGGCTAGGATATGCACGGTTGACATAGAGGGTCAATGACCACATGTGGCGCAAGCGGTACGGTGATTTCCACAAAGAGCCACTATGCGGGTGCTAACTACCTCAGAGCTAACACAATGTGCGACTACATACAAGATGACATGGGCGCATGAGAATTATTGGTGGAGGAAGGTTGTAGCGGGCACAGGCAATGGATCGGAGTACCATGGTGGAGGAGGCCTTCAAACTACAATGCCTCTAGGATTTGCTTAAGCCTCTCAAGATCCCACGCCGGATCCACGAGATGCCAGTCCATCTTGTCATAGAGTGCCAAGAACGGCGTTAGGGATAGCAGCTAACACTAGCCTCTCAAAGAAGGATGGGTTGACAGTCCTGGCACTTTTCCCACATCATGTGTGATGACCTTCGGGACCATAGCTGCAGTGTTATGTTATCCTCTCAACACCGATAACTAATGATGACGGTCCATCTTTGGTTATGGGTGGTACTAGAGCCGGCGAGGCATGACAACGTGTCAATGCCACGTATGACGACGGACAAGATTGAGCTAAGAAGAAAAGTTTGATACGTGAGGCTACCACTTTGATAGTTTGTGAATGAAAATGAGCCCAAAAGTTAAAGTTTGAGGAGTGGAATGGTCACTTTGATAGTTTTAGGATGAAATTGAGACAAAAGTAGAGTTTTAAGACTGGAATAACCATTCTAAAAGTTTATGAAAGAATTTGAGCATTGAGCCATAACTGAAGGACAAAAATAACTATTCCACCAAAGAGTTGGATCTACACACCAAGTGGTTCGAGGGGAATGCACAATCTACTGGATATAAACAGTGACGTGATATAGTAAAAGTGGTACTCACTCTATCAAGCTAATGACCAGGATTTGGGGATTTGCAATGCTTATATTTTTTTTACTTCTATTCTATTGGGTGCATTTATGTTTTGTATTTGTTTCCAAAATACGAGACAAAAAAGGGACTTGATAATTGCCTAATACTAGAATTTAGTTGCCCAAAGTCTAATGTAAAATCAGGTCTACTTTTATAGCGAACTCGACTAAAATTCCTTTTTTTCTAACCACTAAGATGTAATACTTCCTCCGTTTCAAATATGATGTTTTGATTTTTCTAGATTCATAGCTTTTGCTATGTATTTAGATATATACTATGTCTAGATACATAGAAAAAATAATATATCTAGAAAAAACAAAAAATCTTATAATTTGAAATGGAGCACTACTACAGAATGGACTTGTTGTCCCAGGCGGGTAACGGCCTTTAGTCCCGGTTACCGCGCCGGGACAACGATCCCGGGACTAAAGGTGCCACCTTTAGTCCCGGGTCATCGAGCCGGGACTAAAGAGGGACCTTTAGTCCCGGTTGGTGTTACCAACCGGGACTAAAGGCCCTCCAGCCGAGCAAACGTGGCCGCACCCTTTAGTCCCGGTTGGTAACCCCAACCGGGACTAAAGGTTCCTTTTCTTTTTCTTTTTTTTTAATTTGTTTTCAGTTCAGTTACACGTATTTGTTTAATATATAATATGTTTTTATGTACGTATTCTACGCTGCTAATATAAATACACGCACGCATATAATTACATCTAATTCTCATCTCGAGCATTATTATATTCGAATAAAGTATGAACCTATATATATTATAGATATATATATGTATATATACAACACTTTCATAATCTTGTTCTCGAAAATAATGATATCAATAAACATTTAATTTACATCATTTATTCCTTAGGATCAAAGTAGAACTCGTCGTTGGGATTTAGCACTTTTTCTAGAAGATATCCTGCTATTGACTCCTGAACTGCTTTCAGATGGTCTTTTTGCATGACCCCTTGTTTCAACCATTCAGTCTTGCATTTGAAATAAAAGGAAAAGTATTAATACATATATATATATATTCATTTAAAAATAAATAAAAAAATTGATATATACGTACTCTGAGGACATCTTTAGGAGTTCTTCTTATGTGCGCAGTGATAAATTCACAAACGTAGTATCCACACAAGTTATTACCTGGTTCCTGCCGCAAACACCACTGTACGAGAAGAAGATTATTCTCATCATCTCACACGTAAATTGAAGTACGATATAGTAATTAAACACGTGGGGAAGTGTATATAGTACAACTTACTGGTATTTCAACTACATTAAGTGGTGCCTTGCAATCCTTGCGATGTTGCCGAATAAACTCTTTCCAAACCCTATGCGACCAATAATGTACGATCGTTAATAAATTATGGCAAAGTCTATTCAATAATAGTTGTGCGCGAGAGATCGAAATTACCCCTGGATAATGTCTATCATATCTTGGTATAGTGCCCGCTCTTTTCTCAACGAGTCAAAGATTACTAACCGACTTGAGTTTAACTCAATGACAATGAGTATCCAGTGAAACCTGTATTGGTTTATACACACACGTACATGCATATAAGTTGTATTGATATTACATAAAATGTGTAGACTACATTATTATTAACACTTACTCAAAGCTGTACGGGAAAAGTATTGTTGTCTTGTCGTGCTGCTTCACGAAGAACATCATGATATTCTCCTGTGCTTCAGATACCCACCGCTCCTTGACAATAATACCGGTTTTGAATACGATATAAGGATCAATGAAGCCAACACTGGTGTCTTGTATTCTTTGGAGCTCTGACATCTGGAATCTGTATATAAATATAAGTTACATGTGAGGATAATTATATACACGTACGCATGGAAGTGAGTTTATTAAATAAAAGTAAGAATCACTTACAAACAAAAGGAGCTAATGATTGATTTGTCCAGAGCGTTCAAGTGGAATAGTTGATGCAATTCTTCGAAACTAATATGTAAGATGTCATCGCCACGGAAGTAATGATGGTCTCTAAATCTGACAAAGATCCACTGCTCACCCCTGCCACACGCCTGCATGTACCACTTGTTGAGCAAGTACATTTGCGTACCCAATTCATTCAGAGACGCAGGGTTGTATAGACTTTTGCCATATTTATAAGTCTTCCAGGTATCAACTTCCAGGTTCTGGATTGGAGCTTTGCCCGTCAATTGATCCAAGGTTAAACCAGTATCTTTAAAAAAAGCATTAAGGGCTTGAACCGACACTTCTCCAGAGTTGTCTGGTCGATAGACTTCTATGTTGGAACCATATTCATTAGCAACAACAAGATTTTGCATTGGTTGCTTCTGTTGTCCGAGCTATGGGACATCCTTCCCTGATGCTCTTTTCCTTTTCTTACCTGCATCATGTGACTTCATGAGGGAGCGGTCATAGTCTGATAGTGGCGAAGGCTTACGAAGTTCAATCATCTTTTTCTTGTGAGCATCGACCTTCTGCCTCAGCACCTCTCGTGGTAGGTAAAAGTACGGCTTCTCCTTAAGCTTCGCTTGACTCTTGTTTTTGGTATCTATAAAAAAATCTTTCACTTTTTTGTCTTCTTCAGCTGCTATTTGCTCATCAGTCTTTTCAGGAAGTATTTCTTGAGAAATAACTCTTTTTCTCGGGGTCTTCTTTGCCGCCGGGACCTTAGACGTCTTTGTAGTGCGTCGCTGTGGAGGGGGTGGGGGCGGTGTTGGAGACCGGCGTGGAGGCGATGTGGCTGGTGTTGGTGGAGATCGGCGTGGAGGCGTTGGAGATCGTTGTGGAGGCGGTGGGGCCGGTGTAGGAGTTGGAGATCGTTGTGGAAGCGATGGGGCCGGTGTAGGAGTTGGCGATCACCGTGGGGATGAAGTCGTCTTGCCCCCCGCGACGTTGTGATGAGATGGGGAATGAATGATTAGGCTAGGCTAGGGGGAGACCCTGCTACAAAAACAAGTTGTGTGTCAATTATTTTTGAAGCCAATAGAAAATTAATGGCAAATAATATTTCATTCACTTTCATTCGTACCTAGGGTGAGGTAGGGGAAGCGGTGGCGCCCCAGGAATGATGATGAAGCGTTTGCGCCATTGAATAAATGTCTTCTCTGCTTCTCCTAGTGTCTTCTCCCCATCACCGCCTTCAATGTCAAGAGGAACATTGCTGTAACCTTTGAGCACTCTATCGACCGAGACGCTAGCATATCCAGGTTGAATAACGGACCCATGGATTCTTGGTGTCTTCGTTCGGTCTATTGGAGATACAACCCCGACAGCCACCATGATTGATGCATTATTACCATCTGGAATGTGCAGCTCACATGTTGTTAGAGGCTCGGTAATGTCATCAATAGGGAAGCGCAACCCAGTGTCGTCTTGAATAACTGGCAGCTCCGTAGAAGCACAACTGCTTTTCATCTGACCAACGGGGCTAATGGTGACTCCCGGCGTTGATTGCGATTGCATTTGACTCATTGCTAGCTGCACTTGCCTCTTGATCTCCTCCTGCATTCTTGCCTCAAGAGATTTTTCTCGTTCACGTGATTCAAGTAATGCTTGTCGTGACTCATCAACAAATTGCTCTAATGCACGGATTCGTTCTGCCTCCTCATCCTTCTTTCTCTGGCGGCTTCTGTAGGTATCCTTGTCTGCTGGGAATGCGTGTAGCCACGGAACCGCCCCATAGCCTCTTGTTCGACCACCATGTTCGGGATTCTCTAGGGCATATGTCAATTCATCCTTCTCTCTGTTGGGCTTGAAAACACCACTATCAGCTTCTTCCCTAGCACGAGCTAGTCTTTGTGTTGCTCTCTCAATTTTTTGGCCGAAAATTAGCTTGCCAGTGTCTGGGTCTAGGCTTCCACCATGAGCGTAGAACCAATTCTTCGCGCGTTGAGGCCAGTTCTTCTCTATTGTTTCAGGTATGATTCCCTTGGCAGTAATCTCTGCTTCTAGGTTCTGCCACTTGGGAATAGCACTCCTATAACCACCTGATCCCATGCGATGATGGTATTGCTTCTGTCGGGCATTCTGCTGATTCCTCATCACACGTTCCTCACTGTCTTGAGATGTCTTGTATTCTACGAAGGCATCCCAATGGGACTCCAACTTGACAAACGCCTTAGCATTGAAATTCGGCGTAGCATTCTTCAAGATAAACTTTTTATACAATGTCTTCTTCCAAATCTGGAACAATGTTGCCATCTTCTTTATTGTTCAATCCCTCACTAGCTCCTTCAAAGCATCATCTGCTTGTAATGTGAAATGCTGAGTGATATCTCTCCAAGCTAGGTTCTTGTCACGATCAGATACAAAACTAACATTAGGAGCGGATATCTTCTGCTTCCATTCACGAGCACTAACTGGGATCCTATCCCTTACAATGAACCCACATTGATTGACATATGTCTGAGCATGTGGTCCCAATGGTTTGCCGGTGTCGGTGTCGAATTCTGATATTATGAAACGACCCTCTAATGGCTTTTTTGGCCCTCGGACTTTCCTACTTTTGTCGGTGGTTGATGTAGATCCAGAGACCGGCTACATGAGTAGAAACACAATGATTAACAACAAATATACGTACGCATGCATCTATAAGAGATGATAGATAATCGAATATACCTCGCTAGTATTTTCTTGCACGATAATTTGTTGATCTTCAACCACCGGCATATTCAAGATATCCTCATAATCAGCAAAGTACTGACTCGTGTCATCTACATCCACATTGGTGCCGGCGTTGATAATATCCGCCATTATGTCATCACTCAAGTTATCATCCGGAGCAGCCATTTGTATCTTCAAGATAACACATAGATAGAATTACTATGGTACATAACATAAGTACATGTGATAACACATATAGAATTACTAAATCCAATTAAATATAATAACACATAATATTTCATAAGGATAAACAATAATAAGGTATAGGCTTTGGAATCGAATCAAAAACACTTTCGATCCAAAAACATGGAAATAAGTACATGTATATATATACACATATAATGATACAATATATTTTCTCTCTCTCAACACATAGAAATAAGTGCATATATCTATATCTCTAGATATGCATGTGATACACATAGAATGTCTCTCTAGATACAATTTTCTCTCTCTCTCAACACATGAAAATAAGTACATGTATATATACATACAGAAATAATTAAGTACATATGTATACATATAGAATCTCTCTCTAGATATAATATATAGAGAGAGATATATAGAATATATAATTACTAAATCCAATTAAATAAATCTAACATGAAATTAGATAAACTAGTAATAGATAATACATTTTAATCTAACATATATCAAAAACTATAATAAAAAACTATCTAAATAAAATACTAATTAAATTTTAATACATTTAATCTAATATATCAAAAACTACCTAAGAAATAACTAAAAAACTAACAATAATAAACTACTAATTAAATTTAATACATTTTAATCTAACATACAGCCGAGACTTTATAAAAAAATCTAAAAAGCATGGCCGATCGAGAGCATGCAGCAGATCAAGCAGAGTACTCGACGGAGGCCGTACGGTGGGCGCGCGGGAAGCGTCGGCGACGGAGGGTGTGGTCGGGTGCGGCGGCAGAGACGGGATGCGGCGTTGCGGGCCGGGAGAATGGCGCGGCCGGGCGGGGGTAGACGACGGCGGCGCGGCACAGACGAGCTCGACGACGGCGGATGGCGCGGCCGGGCGGGGCTGAGCGACGGAGGCGAGATCGAAGATGAACAGAACAGACGTTCGATATATATAGGCCGGGACCCTTTAGTCCCGGCTGGTCGGTTGGTCTTACCGGCCGGGACTAAATGTCCTTTAGTCCCGGCTGGTGTTACCAGCCGGGACTAAAGGTATTTTTGGGCGGGCACTGAAATTGCCGCCAACCCTTTAGTCCTAGTTCTTGGTCTGGGCCGGGACTGAAGGCCTGAAAATTTTGGCAACCCGCCAGCGTAATTGGAAAGGCCTGGGATTTTGATTTTGTTTAATACTAGGTTAATCAATTAATTCCATAGCAACTTCAATACTTTGCAATATTTATTTTAAAAAATACTATTGATTAACTAATTATTTATTGTAAATAGGAAAATTTTGTAACCTAAAGTTTTTAATTTCTTTTATGAATATAGAATATAAATGTTACTAATACTAAGTATTTTATTAATGCAAAAATATATTTATAACTTAAAATTAATAAAACTAATATTATTCGATAGGAAATTTATTATCACATTATTGTAACGTCAATGTTTCAATTTTGTCTCGGTTTTTGACCAAAATTGACAGGAAATTTTTATTGAACCTATAAAAATAAAGAAAATGTAGTATTTTTTGTTTTACAGCTTTCTCAAATAAAAAAATAGCCTATATAAGGATTGTAGATATTGATGAGCTTAACAAACTTGGTATTCAAAACTTTTCAATTTGAGACAATCTAGGGTCCCGAAAACTAGTTTGTAGGCGTTGAAATTTAAAAATCACAAATTTGAACCGTCCAAACTTTCTCAAATGGAAAGTTCACCAAAACAACAATTGTAGATATTTTTGAGTTTAACAAACTTGGTATTCAAAACTTTTCAATTTGAAGTCATTTAGAGTTCATAATACTAGAGTCAAAGTGTTGTTTTTTCATTTGACCAAATTTGACTTGGTCAAACTTGCTCAAATGAGACACTAAATGACCTCAGATGAAAAAACTCTGAATACCAAGTTTGATCATCTCAGCAAGATCTACAATTGTTACATAGCTCATTTTCCCATTTGAGAGATTTTTATCAAACACTAGTCACAACTTCTTGAATCTCATATAGACTTTCTAAAACTATGTCACACACTTGTGAAATTTGAACTACATTTTGTTCAAGCTTTCTCAAATGAAAAAATGGCCTATATAAGGATTGTATATATTGATGAGCTTAACAAACTTGGTATTCAAAACTTTTCAATTTGAGACAATCTAGGGTCCCGAAAACTAGTTTGTAGGCGTTGAAATTTAAAAATCATAAATTTGAACCGTCCAAACTTTCTCAAATGGAAAGTTGACCAAAACAACAATTGTAGATATTTTTGAGTTTAACAAACTTGGTATTCAAAACTTTTCAATTTGAAGTCATTTAGAGTTCATAATACTAGAGTCAAAGTGTTGTTTTTTCATTTGACCAAATTTGACTTGGTCAAACTTGCTCAAATGAGACACTAAATGACCTCAGATGAAAAAAACTCTGAATACCAAGTTTAATCATCTCAGCAAGATCTACAATTGTTACATAGCTCATTTTCCCATTTGAGAGATTTTTATCAAACACTAGTCACAACTTCTTGAATCTCATATAGACTTTCTAAAACTATGTCACACACTTGTGAAATTTGAACTACATTTTATTCAAGCTTTCTCAAATGAAAAAATGGCCTATATAAGGATTGTATATATTGATGAGCTTAACAAACTTGGTATTCAAAACTTTTCAATTTGAGACAATCTAGGGTCCCGAAAACTAGTTTGTAGGCGTTGAAATTTAAAAATCACAAATTTGAACCGTCCAAACTTTCTCAAATGGAAAGTTGACCAAAACAACAATTGTAGATCTTTTTGAGTTTAACAAACTTGGTATTCAAAACTTTTCAATTTGAAGTCATTTAGAGTTCATAATACTAGAGTCAAAGTGTTGTTTTTTCATTTGACCAAATTTGACTTGGTCAAACTTGCTCAAATGAGACACTAAATGACCTCAGATGAAAAACTCTGAATACCAAGTTTGATCATCTCAGCAAGATCTACAATTGTTACATAGCTCATTTTCCCATTTGAGAGATTTTTATCAAACACTAGTCACAACTTCTTGAATCTCATATAGACTTTCTAAAACTATGTCACACACTTGTGAAATTTGAACTACATTTTGTTCAAGCTTTCTCAAATGAAAAAATGGCCTATATAAGGATTGTAGATATTGATGAGCTTAACAAACTTGGTATTCAAAACTTTTCAATTTGAGACAATCTAGGGTCCCAAAAACTAGTTTGTAGGCGTTGAAATTTAAAAATCACAAATTTGAACCATCCAAACTTTCTCAAATGGAAAGTTGACCAAAAGAACAATTGTAGATCTTTTTGAGTCAAACTTGCTCAAATGAGACACTAAATGACCTCAGATGAAAAAACAATTGTGAAGTCATAACATATTACATAATATCCGTCTCTAAAACATAATATATTAAACATGCATCGTTGTATCATGCGGGCACAACAGTGAATTTCTTCTTGACGTATGACCCTTGGTTATGATCTTGTCGTAACCATGGAGTGTCTTCATCATTTAACATGATGCTTGGATCTTTCTTCACTATGAAGGGTGGAATTCGGACATTTCTTTCGTAATCTTCTGACATGTCTGACTTGTCTTCAATTCCCACTATATTTATTTTCCCAGAAAGAACTATGTGGCGCTTTGGCTCATTGATCATTGAGTTGATGTCTTCGTTTTTTCCTCTCTTTGATTTTGTAGACATGTCTTTCACATAGAACACCTGACTCACATCGGCAGCAAGGACGAATGGTTCGTCTTTGTACCCAATATTGTTGAGGTCCACTGTTGTCATTCCATACTCTTTGTCGACTGTTACCCTCCTCCGGTCAGCTTCACCCATTGGCACCGGAATAAAGGGACTTTAAAATTAGGTGCGTAGTCTAGTTCCCATATATCTTCTATGCGGCCAT